>NW_027491237.1:1827500-1842500 GCF_021521415.1 Bidens hawaiensis | reverse complement strand
AAGGAAGGCCGAGTACACTGCGTACTCGGAGACTGAAGATTAATGAAAAGCCTACCCGGAAGACTTGTTTTACACTTAGTTTTATTTTTGAATATGTAATTTGAATATGTATTATCGGATAGGGTTTCTAGAAGGAACAGCTGTCTTAGGTTGGTAGGCCTATAAATAGAATATTTAGGGCACGCCGCCAAAAGTAGAGAAGACAGACAAAAAAAACGAAAAAAAAAATTGCACAACTGACGGCTGTCTTAGGATTCCTAGAAAACCCTAAATCGATTATCCTTTTGTATGATTAACATTATATAAATGGAAATCTTTTGAGTGAATCCTGTGTGTGCCTTCTGTCCCTGAATATTCATTGCAACCGTATGTTTGTTATTGATTCCGCCTTTAACAAACGGTTATCTTTCTAAATATAGTAACCCGTCATTAACTCTCTTGTCAACACGATTAATTTTTGTGCGAGTTATGGCATGATTGATTAAGATCCGAGCCGAATCGAACATAATTAAGTGGGACCAGACAAGTGGTATCAGAGCAGATAACTGCTATTTTTAGAAAAAAGTGTTGCTTATTGAAGATTTGAAGAAGAATGACGTAAGTAGACCACTGTTCGATTGATTTGTGGCGTCAGCAGCTCTGTTTTTCATTTTTCTTCCAGATCTACAATCTACCGGTGTTTTCTCTTCCTTATTTCAATTAAAGTTTAAATCTTTATATCTAAATCTTGTTCTAATCACATCAGACACATCAGATCTGAGCATTCTGTTTTCAGATCTGGTTATTTTGAAATTTTTATCAAAGAAACTGATTTTTGACTTCTCAAAATGTCTGGATATGAGGAACAAGAGGTGTCTACTAACAAGATACCTAGGTTGTATGGACAGGAAAACTTTATCAAATAGAAGGTACTCTTTGAAGCAGCTGTATGCTATAATGACATTGACATGTGGAACTCCATCAAGAATGGTCCACAAACTACTGTTGAAGAAGGTGCAAATGCTACTACAACTACTGCTGTAAGAGAAAAAATGAGGAAGGTGGATGACAAAGCCTTAGCTATGATTAAGCTAGGTTTGTCTTGGGAGATTCTGACCAAGGTGGCTCATCACACAACAGCCAAACAAATGTATGATGCCATCCTTGAAATGTATGAAGGGAATACTGAACTGAAGAACATAAAGAAGCAAAGATTGAAGCAACAGTTTGAAAGGTTCAAGTATAGAGATGGAGAAAGGTTGAAATCAATACTAGAACGATTTCTAAGTATTATGAATGAGTTGAGAACAACTAATTATGTAATGACTGACTTTGATTTGAATACAAAGTTGCTCAACTCAATGCCAAAAGAATGGTATACTGCTTGCAAATTCATCCATCAAAAGCAGAATTTCAATGAATTGAAATTGGATGATGTGATATGTTTTCTTCAAGCTGCTGAACTTGAAATGATTGAAAATGAAATGATCAAGGAAGATAGACCAAGCTTCAATATTTCAAATGCATTAATTGCACCTTTGGGAAACCTGTCAACAAAAAACCAACAACAAATTCCCATCATAAAAGAACCTGCTGAACATAATGTTGTGACTCCAAAGTCTTTCATTGGGGGTAGTACAAGTACTCAAGGAAATCAGCAGAGGTTCAATGTGCAACTAATTGATGATTCTGACTCTGCCTCTATGTCTAGTGGAAATGTTACTAACCCTGTAACAGGACATGTTCAAAACAATGAAACACAAGCATTGCTGTCTATGTTCACTGAGTATTATAATGCATTTGTTGCAAAGAACATGATTCACACAAGTGTGGTTCAAGACGATTTAGAACAAATTGATGCAGATGACTTAGAAGACATGGATTTGAATTGGAAAGCTGCCATGTTGGGTTTGAGAAGTGAAGGCTGTATAACAGAACTGGTAGAACTCTGCTTTCTGGTCCTATTGACAGGATTGGTTTTGACAAGTCAAAAGCAATATGCTACAATTGTCAGCACCTGGTCATTTTGCAAGAGAATTCAATCAACCAAGAAATTTTCAAATGAATCAATTCCAGAACCAACAACCAGGAGGTCAGCATCAACAGAATCAGTCAAGAAGTCAGCAGCATTACTAACAAAATCAGCTAAGATTCAACCACAACAGCAATCAAATGAACAACTTCAATAACAACAACAGTTACAATCCAAACTTCAACAACTTTCAGCCTCAGATGAACAATCAACAACAGGGTATGCAACAGACTCAAGGGTTCCTTTAGTCAGTTCAAAATGTTCCAAACAACACTATTCCAGCAAATCAAAATCAGATTAGAAATCAAGGAAATGTGGCAGTGACTACACAACATGAAGGAAGTTTTGATTGGAGCAGTCATGAAGAGGATATTGCTGATGATATCAGGAAGGAAAATGTGGCATTCATGGCCATAATTGAGAAAGAAAAGGGAACCTCCTCTCAGTACACTCTGCTCCTACAATTTATTTGAATGAAATTATTAGTGAACTAAAAACAAAAGTAGGAAAGCTGGAAGGTGAGTGTTTTAGAAGGCAAAGTATCATAAATGAGTATGAGGCAAGTGAAATGATTAGTGATGAAAAGATAAAGAGCCTTGAAGATGATTGCATGATCATCTACAGAACTCAAACCAGATACATCACTGAGATTGATGGTTTAAAGAAGATGTTGGTTGAAGAAAAGGTGCAAAACACAAGACTAAAGATTGGAACTGAATTTCTTAAGAATTTGGTCTCAACTGGCAACATATGTGGAATACTGAATCAAGTGAAAGAACAGGACAAATACAAGACAGTTCCACCTCCATTCAACAACAACTTCATGCCAAAAGTTGACAAAGAGAAAAGAGATGCATACTTACAACAATTCAAAGATGTCTTTCAAGACAGGGAAGAATTTGTTGATTTATACAGAAAGGTAGAAGTGAATGAAGATGGAGAGTTTGTGATAAAGAAAGAAGTGAAAATGGAAAAGTCAATTGGAGTTCAAGTCTCTGAGGATGACTTTGATTCAGATGAGTTGGATCAAGATGATCTGAGTGATTTGAGTGATCAATTTACTGAAAAGGAAATTCAAGCTGCTGAAAAAGGAAGAAAGTATAAAAAAACCTGAATCTGTTGACAAGCTTCCAAAGTATCCACCAGTCCCACCAAAATCAAAGAAGCAAAAGGACAACATTAAAAAGGAACATGTCTCTTTTGACATCTGTGAAGGGAGGAAGATAAACTACAATGCAGTTAGACCTCCAAGCAAGACTGTATTGAATAGGATAAAGCAGAACAACAAGAAGAAGAAGGTGAATGAAAAGATTGATACAGAAAACTTTATCCCAGTTTATCCAATCTTTTCTAGTCATGAAGTGTTGGATGTTGGAGAAGTGGAGACAATGGAAGAATATGAGAAAAGACAGTTAAGGGTTAGAGAAAGCAGTGATGAGGAACATATGATTATGAAGAAGATTGTCTTTGTCAAAAGCAATGTTGAAAGACAAGACATCAAGATTGAGGAATTTGTTCCTTTTTCAATTGACTTTGATGGTTTGAAAAATCAGAAGACTTTAGGAGTCAATTCACCTAAGCCAAGTGAAGGATTCAAGAAACCAAAAGAACATGAAGTTTTCAAAGGCAAGGTTTGGTGCAAAAGGTGTGATGAATATGGTCACCACACAGATTCATGCCATGAGAGATTCAAACTCAAACCATTTCATGTACCAGATGGAAAAATGTATGGTTAAGACTTTGTTCTGTACAAAGAGAAGTATGAAATGTATTTGGGAAAAGGAAATCTGTGTGGAAAGAAGACAAGTAATGAAGAGAATGCTGAAATCAAAGGAAAGAAACAAGTGACTGAGTATGTAGGAAGAAGTAAGTCACCACAGAAGCACAAGAAGATGACAAAGAAGAAAAATCAGTCATTGAAGATTAATCAAGACATTCAATCAGTTAAGTCTGATGACTCTCAAGGATCATCAAACAGTGAAAAGAAAAGAAGAAAAGATACTTATCAGAGAATGAAATCAACTGAACTTACTGGTGATGAGAAGTTCTTGATGAAACATGGATATGAACCACAAGGTTTCACTTCGAAACCTAAAGCAGAAACTAAAATTGAAGCTGTGGCTGATGTAAGAGACTACTCAGAAACAAAGGACTATGTCTTGAAAGAGAATGTCACTAACTCAGTTGAGCCTCAATGTTCAGTTTCACTTTTCAAAACACCAAGAGAATGTGGGAATGAAACTGATCATTCTGATAATCTGGAAATCACTCATGCAGATTCTGAACCTACAACACTCACTTCCCAGGCTGCCACTGAAATTGACACTGATAAGTTGCAAGTTAATGAAACTTGCACCTCATCACTTAACTAATCAAATTTCTCTTTGTGCAGGAACAAGCCACTCCATTGAATGATATATGGTATATGGATAGTGGCTGTTCTAGGCACATGACTTGTGACAAGAGGTCACTTGTGAACTATGAAGAGAAATATGAAGGTCCTGTTGCCTTTGGGAATGATGAAAATGGTGGAAAGATTGTGGGAAAAGGAATCTTGACAAATGGAAAGGTGTCATTTGACAATGTGTTTCATGTTGAGGGACTTCAATACAATCTTCTGAGCATATCACAGATGTGTGATAAAGGTTACAAAGTTAGTTTTGATGATTCTCATTGCTTCATCTTAAAACCTGAATTTGTGATTCCACCTGAGATGATTATGATGATGGCACCCAGAAATGGCAACTTATATGAGTTAAATATGAAAGAATCCATTTCAAGAGGTGGTGCATGTTTTGTTTCTAAAGCCACTGAAAATGAATCAAAATTGTGGCATAGGAAATTGTGTCGTGTAAACTTAAAGAACATGAATTGACTGGTCAAGGGTGAACATGTGATTGGTTTACCTACAAGAGATTTTAAGTTTGATGATCACTGTGATTCATGTCAAAAGGGAAAGCAACACAAGTCTACTCATAAGACAAAGCTCATCAACTCAATTGATCAACCACTTGAGTTACTTCACATGGATCTTTTTGGTCCTGTGAGTGTGCCAAGTATTGGAAAGAAAAGATACTATTTGGTGATCATTGATGACTATTCTAGATATACATGGGTCTATTTCCTAAGTACCAAGGATGAGTCTGCTGAGTTGATTATGGGTTGTGTTACAATGATTGAGAACAAGCCGAATAAGAAAGTCAAAATGATGAGAAGTGACAATGGTACAGAGTTCAAAAATCGAGTTATGGAAGAATTCTGCACAAAGAAAGGAATATTTAAACAATTCTCAGCTCCTAGAACTCCTGAACAAAATGGTGTGGCAGAAAGAAGAAACAGAACTTAGATAGAAGCTGCCAGAACCATGATGGCTGATGCAAATCTGCCTGTCACTTTTTGGGCTGAAGCAATCAATACAGCATGTTATGTTCAGAACAGGGTACTTGTAAACAAAAGGCATAACAAGACTCCATATGAAATTTTCAATAACAGAAAGCCTTACATCAAGTTTTTCAAGCCCTTTGGTTGCAAATGTTTTCTATTGAACACTAGAGATTATTTGAACAAGTTTCAAACTAAGTCACTAGATTGTTTCTTTGTTGGATATTCTACTCACTCAAAGGCATACAGAGTTTATGTGAAAGATCACATGAGTGTGATAGAGTCATCTGACATCATTTTCAATGAAAATCAATTCAATACAGTCAGTGGTGCAACATGGCTGTTTGATCATGAAAAGTTAATAAAGTCATTTAAGATTTATTCTAAAGACTTTGATGATTCATTCTACAAGACCAGTACAAATGTTGAAGAGACTAAGAAGAAAGAAGTGGACTTGGAAGAATTGTGGGAAAAGGTTGCAAGAAAAGAAAACGAATATACTTTTGTGAAAAGCTCCTCAAGCAATGCCATTGAACAAGATGAGGAAGTAAATAATCAGGACATTTCAAATGTACAAAATGATCATGTTCAGAATGGGAGTGACACATGCAACCAATCAAATGAAGATGAAAATGCTTCCACAGCAAGATTTCAAGACTTGTTTCAAAGCTTGAATCTGGGAAACAATGGTGCATCTACTTCAGTACAAACCAATGATGAAGTACCAGAGTTTCATGATGCAGAAGCTGATTTGATCATTGAAGAACCTGAACTTAATGAATCAAATCTTGACACAAATTTGTCTACAAATATGATAATACAAACTCCAACTGTTGAAAAGAATCATCCTGCTGAAAATATCATTGGTGACTTGCATGAAAGAGTAACAAGGAGTCATTCTGAGATAGCAAACATCTGTCTTTACTCTTGCTTTCTATCCCAATTAGAACCAAAGAATATTTCTCAAGCCTTAAAAGACAATAGTTGGGTAGAGGCTATGCAAGAGGAATTGGCCCAGTTTAGAGATCTACACGTGTGGGATCTTGTAGATAAGCCACATGACAGATATGCAATTGGAACCAAATGGGTGTTCAGAAACAAAAGGGATGAAAGGGGTTTGGTGATTAAGAACATAGCAAGACTTGTAGCACTGGGATGTCTTCAAGAAGAAGGGGTAGACTTTGAGGAAGTGTTTGCACCAGTTGCAAGACTGGAAGCCATAAGAATTTTCCTTGTATATGCTGCCTCCAAGAACATAAGAGTATTCCAGCTTGATGTTAAATTTGCATTCCTAAATGGAAAGATTGATGAAGAAGTGTATGTGGCTCAACCACCAGGTTTTGAGGATCCCATGTATCCAAACAGGGTGTATAAGTTAAACAAAGCCCTTTATGGATTGCATCAAGCTCCTAGAGCATGGTATGATGAGCTGTCAACTCATTTACTTGAAAATGGTTTCACAAGGGGAGCCATTGACAAGACACTCTTCTACAAACGAAAAGGGTCAGATTTGCTGCTTTTACAAGTCTATATTGATGATATCATCTAGAAAATATATGTTTGGAGTTTGAAGAGGTGATGAAGTCCAAGTACAGCATGAGTTCCATGGGTGAAATGAACTTCTTTTTGGGGCTACAAGTTCAACAAAAGGATGAAGAGATTTTCATTCACCAAACTAAGTATGTGCAGGACATTTTGAATAAGTTCAACTGTCATGATTACAAGACTGCTTCAACTCCAATGGACACCAAAGAAAAGATGATAGCTGATGAAAATAGGGAGTCAGTTGATGAGCATGAATACAGAGCCAAGATTGGATCTCTGATGTATCTAACTGCAACAAGGCCAAATATCATGTTTGCTGTGTGTGTGTGTGCTAGGTTCCAGTCAAATCCAAGAGTCTCCCACATAAATGCTGTTAAAAGAATATTCAGATACTTGAAGGGAAGACCAGACTTAGGGATTTGGTATCCAAAGAACCAATCCTTTGATCTGATTGCATATACAGACAGTGATTATAATGGATGCAATATGAGTAGAAAGTCATCATCAGGGGGATGCCAGTTTTTGGGAGAAAGGCTAGTGTCATGGCAATGCAAGAAACAGACTACAGTATCAATCTCCACTGCAGAAGCTGAATATGTTGCTGCATCTGCCTGTTGTGCACAAGTTCTCTGGATTCAAAATTAGATGCTGGACAATGGTTTGAATTTTCTAAACACCCCTATTCTGATTGATAATACTGCTGCATATTTTACTGTTAAGAATCCTGTGCAACATTCTAAGACTAAGCACATTGAGATCAGACATCACTTCATCAGGGATTGCAGTGAAAAAGGTCTGATTGAAATGCAAAGAGTTGATACAAGTGATAATTTGGCTGACTTATTCACCAAACCACTTGATAGAACCAGATTCAACTTTCTTTTGAAAGCCCTGGGGATGATCAACTCTAATGAAATCTGATTAAGGATGTGTGCTTAGTTGGGTACCTCTATGTGCTACTTGAATATTTTAGAAGAGGTCACACATGTTGAATGTTACTGAATATGTTACTGGGTATGTTACTGAATATGTTACTGAGTATGCTTCTGAATATGTTACTGAGTATGTTACTGAATTTGTTACTGAGTATGTTAAATGTTATGTGACTTAACTGTTTCTATGTGTGTCTCTCTGTGATAACTGATTATTTTATTAGAGATAACACATATTGATTATGTTTCAACTAAATGTTGATCGAATATGTTTGATTATGTCACTGTTTTGATGTTAACTGATAGGTGCTTAAGTAACTATCTGTGCAATTTGCTTGAAATTGATGGTAATTCTTGACTATCATGTTAACTGATCTGATGTTATGATAAGCAGTTTGATCTGTTTAGGTGAAATTGAATGCTTATGTGATGTCATGAGTAATCAATGTTTATGGTTACTTGAATATGTTCTTAATCTAATCTTCTGAAGTTGTTAAGATAGGATAGACATTGAATGAGAGTACAGTCTGTTTTTCTTGATGATGTTAAGAATGATTAAGATTTGAGTGTGTGATGCAACTGTTTGTGTCAAAATATGTTTTATGTCAAAATTAAGTCATTCAATGAAATTTATAATGAATTTTGCATAAATACTATATTTTGGTCAAAACATGAGCAAGTTGATTAATGGTGTAGAGATATGATAAGATTATTCAGTTCAAGCTTTCAAGAACCTTAAAAGAAGGATTTTTTAAAAAGGAAATGTCTCAAGTAGTTATTTTTGCTAAAAATTATGTCATTTGCCCAGTTGGAAGGACATGCACTTGTGTATGTTTGGTCCATAAATATATATAGATTCAAAGGATAGCCATTGACCTGAAAACTGAATCCATTTGGGGCAATTATGACTTGTTTCTTATTTTCTTCACTTAAAACTATGTCAATAACTCTGACTTTGACAGGACATATATTCACATATATGTTTGGTCCTGTTGACCACTTTTGGTCAAAACAGGATAGCCATTAACCTGATAAGAAAGAAATATTGGGGTGATTGAATATTAAACTGTATTTAATGGGAAATGATAGAACATTGACTACTTAGCTGATCATATGGAATTAATAGGCTAAAAAGACCTTAGTATAGTCATTGACATGTATGGTTGCTTTCCCATGATGACGTAAAATCTAAGGTGATATAAACATAATGAATATGCTAATCTTTATGTGGAGATGCATAGTTGTTTTGCATGTCTCAAGATAGATCTCTCTGAATGATATGGCAGAAAAGCGATTACCCAGTCATACACGAGCCTGTTGTTATTTGGTCAACCAAAATGAAACATTTTTTAAATATGACAAAGAACATGCTTTAAGAAAATTTGAGAATATATCAAAAACAAGGGGAAGAATAAATAAATCAACCAAAAGTTGATAAGTGTTTTAAATATTTTATTAAACAAGAGGCTTACAACAAGAACTACAAAGATGCTGGCAAAATCTGTCTCATCTTGAATGGAAGGCATGCTAACTGTAAGTCCAACGTTCAACCTCTATATATGTTTGAATCTAAAAATACAAAAATACAATAAGTTCTGTCATACAAAAAAAACTATTTTTGACCAAATATAGGAGGTTGGAGTCAAATTGGGGTGATCTGTGGAAAGCCAAATAAGCTTTGAGAAGAGATATTAGGCATCATAGCACAGTGTTGACCATTATTGCATTATGCTCAAATTGAACTTTAATCATATCACCAAAGAAATGAAAATCATGCTAAGTTTATACCTGCTGTTACCCTTTCTAAGTTGTCATAATAATGCTGAGAGTGAAGTAATGAGATAGCTACTTAGTCAATATGATCCCATTCCTGAGATCTTTTCAGTTTAATAAAGATATTGTTTTGAAATGAATTATAACTGAAATTTGATCTCTAAATGCACCATTTGCTCTTAAACTATGTTCTGAAATGATACATAACTTAGAAATGTCTTTGACAAGTGGTTTAAGTCAAAAAGTGTTG
This sequence comes from Bidens hawaiensis, assembly GCF_021521415.1. Taxonomy (NCBI): domain Eukaryota; kingdom Viridiplantae; phylum Streptophyta; class Magnoliopsida; order Asterales; family Asteraceae; genus Bidens; species Bidens hawaiensis. The sequence goes on along the minus strand of NW_027491237.1, from coordinate 1,832,608 downwards.
CATTTTGCCTAAAAAAGGTTGAATATGTAAGTTCGAGTAAGGTTTGATGCTTTATAACCTTATCGAGCACAAACTGTTTGAATATGTATTTTCGGGTGAGGTTAATGAATTATAACCTTTCCAAGTACAAAACAGTTGATTATGTGTGAATATGTAAGTTCGAGTAAGGTTTGATACTTTATAACCTTCTCGAGCACAAACTGTTTGAATATGCATTTTCGGGTAAGGTTAATGAATTATAACCTTTCCGAGTACAAAACAGTTGTTTATGTGTGAATATGTTGTTTCGGGTAAGGTTTGAAAATTCTCAAACTTTCCGAGTAAGATTAGTCATTTTTGACTTGTTTATTTGTGAATATGTTGTTTCGGGTAAGGTTTGAAAATTCTCAAACTTTCAGAGTAAGCTTAGTCATTTCTGACAAACTTTATGATTTTCGAGCATGCTTTGAAATGTTTACACTTTTCAGGTAGAGTACACTGTTGCACTCATTTTCCCGAGTAAGCTTGAAGTCTTGAGATGATTATGTGTTGAAATAGCTATCTTTTAACAATAAATTCTTGTTTCAAGCAAGCTATGCATGTTATATGCTAGTTTCGAGTAAGCTATGCATGTTATATTCTGATTGTGTTTCCAAGCAAACTTTGTGAACTTAAGTGAGTACACCGAGTAAGCTTTGTGTGAATATGTTGTTAGGAAAGACTTGTTAATCTTTCCGGGCACGCTTAGATGCTACTGTTTAAGTTTGTTATTTTTCGGGTATGGTTTGAAATGTTGAGTTTCCTCGAGCAAGGGAATACCTGATGATTGAATGTGTTTATCCTAGCGAGCTTGGTGCTAACTTAGGATTTTCGAGCAAGTTCTATGAAATTTTAGACTATAGCACACTTAAATGTTTATGTGTTTAATTTCATTCCGAGCATTCTCTGTGATATGTGTGTTTATGATTTCTTTGAAATTACAAGTGTTTTCGGACAAACTTTGTTTACCGAGCACACTTTATGTTTCGGGTACACTTGTGTTGCTTCAATATACTTGGTAATTTCAAACTTTAACTTTCCGAGTACACTGTCTGCTAGAATTTCTTTTCGAGCACACTTTGTACTATATGAAAGTTATTCGGGTATACTTTACATAAGATTTTTGTCCGAGCACACTTTTCATTTGAAAGAGTGCTCGAGCACACTATGTATACAAGCATACTTGAATGAATGCATTGATTGAATATGTTAGTTAGTATGATAAAATTGATTATGATCCTTTTAGGGTTTGTGATAGATAAGTTTTAATTTGAATTTGAGAAATCTTTGTGAGGATCTTAATTGATTCTTAGTAAGAATGTTTATTTGATAACTATATTTGATTATTTGCCTTGTGATTAATTTCTCAAGATATCAAGTATTTCGGGTAAGCTTTCTTCATTATGTCTTAACTTTAAATTATTTTACTTGATCGAGCATGGTTTGAAAATAAAAGAATTCGGGCAAACTTTGTATATTCCAAATTGAATATTTGAGCGAGTAAAGTTTGACCGAGTAAGGATTGTTAGTGGAAGTAGACCGAGTAGACTTTTGATATATTAAGCTTTCGAGTAAGGTCTTATGATCTTAAATGAAATTAAATGTTTTTAATATATCAAGTGGATAATGTTACTGGGTGACAGCTAATAATTCACAAAATGACAAAAAGCATTTAAAACCAACTTTCAAAAAGGTATAAAAGAGGGACTTAAGAAAATTTTTCAACATTATTTCCCTCTCGCTCTCCTTCCACTGCAAATTCTCACGCACTAAGAAACATAACCGACTTATCAAATTCAACATTAAACCAAACCCTAATTTTTATCAGCTTCATAATTCCGACTCGGTAAGCATTAAAAATTATGTTTTCCGATCATGATTAGATTGTAATGTGACTTGATTATATATTTGAGTACTGACACTCTGTTTACGTGTTGTGGTTATTAATTTGTCGAAGAACAGGTTCATGAAGATTTCTTTCTTTCTTCTTCATTTTTATAACTTGAAATTATCTAAAGTATTAAACTTTATGTCTAATATCACTTTGAATGTGTTTGTTTATGTATTACAGATATGGCAGACAACGAACCAAAGTATGTTTTTGAGCCAAAGCACAACATGTGCGCGTTACTACAAGTGACACCAGAGAATGAACCTATGGCTCCAATGATATTATGGATGGCACGGTCAAACATCAGCTTTGCACTCACTGAAAGCCCAGTTATTTATAGAAATCACTCCTTGGATTTCTGGAGATCAGCAGAGCTCGTTGAAGATGTGAATGGAAAACGAATAGAGGCAACCGTGGCCAGACAGGAGATTTAGATCACTGAAAGGATGATCAGAAGGTGTTTGAGACTGAATGACGATGATCACAATCATATAAACTTCAATACAAAGCACTAATTGAAGATTTTTAAAGAAACGATGGGGTATCAAGGAAATGTCCATGAAGGACAGTTTCAGAAGGGTCTGTTTCCGATGCTATACAGATTTCTTATTCATCATATTATTCATGGATTTGCTCCGAGGAAGGGATCATGGACTCTGATGAGTCATGATCTAGCAAATGCCACAGTTGGAACAATCTTTGATCTGCCCTTTAATTTTTCCAAGATGATTTTTGAGGGGTTAGTGGGGAATCTGAAGAAACCAGAAAGAAAAAGATTTTTACAGTACCCAAGATTCCTGCAGATCATATTCAACAGCACATTACAAGTTTTACCAAAAATTAAGTCACACATAAACTGCAAGATCCTGATGCTTACAAGAGAATAAAAAATCCTGGTGTCTCAAATAACTTTAATGCAAATGTTCCGTTTGAGATCTTACCTTGGTTGTTAAACCATGATTTGGCTATAATGCCTGTGCCTGAGCTAAGCTTAGAGGAGGAAGAAGGGGGTGATGATGATAGTGCTGAAGGAGACTCTGATGATGATGTTGATGGCAATGAAGGTGGAGATGGTTTGGAGATGGGGATTATGGCACCTGAACAGGGGGAGCAAAGAGAAGAACCTGAACAACCAATTCCAATACTACCACACTCACCACCACAGACCTCACCACATCAAACACCACTTCAAACCCTTACCCTAGACCAACCAGAAACATCCACACATCAATACACATTTCAATCACCAACACCACAAACACCTACCACCAACCAACCTGACTTTGAACCATTTACTACATCAAACCCTACAAGTCCACATGTTGATATGTTCCAAAGAAATGCTGAGTTGATGTTGGAAAATGATGAGTTGAAAAGACAAGTTGAGGAGGTTAAGGATGAGAATGTTGAGTTAAGAAGAAAGAATGAAGAGATAACTAGTGAAAATGAAATGTTATTGAGAAAGTTAGTTGACGCTGAAATGAAAATTCAAACCCTGATGCAGGAGGTTGAGAAGACCTCATCAGCCCCAAAACAGGGGGAGAATATAGATGATAATGATGTGGTTATGACTGATGCTATAAGTGTTGAAAATGTTGATGGTTTGAAGATGATCATGAATGATTATGATGATAGTGATGAAAATGAAGTAGAAGTGAGTGGAGAGGAAACCAATGATAATGAAAATGAAAAGTCAAAAGATGATGAGAATGTGATAACAGAAGAATTGACTGAGATTGTGGATGAGGAAATGAGTGTGGAGAAGGCAAATGTGAATGCTGCTACTGAGGAACTGGTAACCACTGAACCTGAAGATGATCAAGAAGTTAGTTCCAAGAGGGCAGAGCATGATTCTGAACTAGAACAACTGTTCAAAGAAATTGATGAATATTAGACTTCTGAAGAAGAAGATAAAGAGCAGTTGAGAAAAAGGGAAGAAAAAGGTAAAGGGATAGCAACAGAGGAAGAGCCTGCTGTGTATGTTGAAAAAGATGTAACTTTTAGAGATGATGCTGCTGCTGTTGCTCTTGAAGAGCAAGAAAGAATAATCAAAGAAACTTTGGAGATGGAGAAAATAGCCCTATCACTGACTCCAGAAGAAATAGCAGAGCAAGAAAATCTGATCAGACAAGCCAACATTGAAAAAGAACTGATTGAAAATGAGACTGAACAAGAAGTTATAGAAGAACTGATCAAAATGAGCTGGGTTGTGGAAGTGGACAACTCTCTGGCTTTGGTAGTAAGCATGTTTCAATCCCAAAGTCAAAAATCTGAAACTGCTGAACCAGCCAATGTGAATACGGGCATGATTCCTGAAGAGGAAATTGGTGAGTCAATTGCATCTATGGCTGCCAATAAATGGGCTGAAAAAGTGAAAGAGGATTTAAGAAAGAACCCTACTGGTAACTGGCCAGAAAGAAGATTTGAAAAGACTTATGAGAGAAGAAAAAGAACATCTGAACAAAGTCCTATCAGGGCTACACCTTTGCAAAGCCTAAAACCTGGTGAACATATACAAGGTGTCCCTAATGTAACAACTAGAGATGAAGCAGATCATCCAGCTCCTGATGAACCAAAGATAGATGCTATGAATGATCTGGCAGAAGAGGATGACTCTGAGAACTCTGATGATGACAATAATGACAAACCTGAGAATGATGAAGGGAAAATTGGAACAACAGCTAATGTTATGTCCCCACAAGTTGAAATGACTGATGTACACAGGGCAAACATTAAGCTGAGTATGTTGGAAGCCCAAAGGCTGATGGAACAAAAGAACAAAGATGCCAAGAAATACAAAGATTATTTGAGAAGACATGGTTACTCTGTGGAAGATTTGGCACACTTCTCTTTTGATGAATTGCAAAATTTATACATGAATGAAAGAGAGAAAGTAGTGGAAAGATGTGTTAAAGAAAATGAGGAAATTGAGTTGAAAGAGTTGAAAAGAAGATTCAATAGAATGTGTGGATATTTATTGGAGAAAGGCATGAAGCCCGAAATTGTGAAAACTTAGATAAAAAGACAGTTGTGGATCAGTATAACATAAGGAAAAGAAAAGAAAAATCAACAAGGGTCCAAACTGAAAGCTCAATTCAAACTGAAGTACCTGATGAGCCACCAAAGAAGAAAAGAAGAATTCAGACCTTAAGGGAAAAGGAAAAGGAGCAAGTCAAACCTGTTGAAATTCCTATCCCTC
>NW_027491237.1:1805000-1817500 GCF_021521415.1 Bidens hawaiensis | reverse complement strand
CAAAATATTGCAGAATCAAAAGTAGCTCTAGTTTACGGTCAAATCAATGAACCACCGGGAGCTCGTATGAGAGTTGGTTTAACTGCCCTAACTATGGCGGAATATTTTCGAGATGTTAATGAACAAGACGTTCTTTTATTTTTTGAAAATATCTTCCGTTTTGTCCAAGCAGATCTGAAGTATCCGCCTTGTTGGGTAGAATGCCTTCCGCCGTGGGTTATCAACCTACCCTTAGTACCGAAATGGGTTCTTTACAAGAAAGAATTACATCTACCAAAGAAGGGTCCATAACTTCTATTCAAGCTGTTTATGTACCTGCAGATGATTTGACCGACCCTGCTCCTGCTACGACATTTGCACATTTAGATGCTACTAACGTACTATCAAGAGGATAAGCTGCCAAAGGTATCTATCCAGTAGTAGATCCTTTAGATTCAACGTCAACTATGCTACAACCCCGGATCGTCGGTGAAGAACATTATGAAACTGCACAACAGGTTAAGCAAACTTTACAACGTTACAAAGAACTTCAAGATATTATAGCTATTTTTGGTTTTGGCTCAGGTAGACAGTTTCTATGGGGCGTAGGCCTCCCAAAAGGTAACGGATGAATTTACAAAAAGTACTGTTATTAACAAAGAGAAATAGTATCTCTTTGTTACCATTTTCATAAGAATGAATACTATGATTCGCATTTCGAACAGGCATGAATACAGGATCTATAGGATAACTTCCATCTTGAAAGGTATTTCGCGCTTTTATAAAATATCCGCGATTCTTCTCTATTTGTAATCCAATAACCAACTCAATGGGTTCCGTCAAGCTAGCTATATGCTGTGTATTATCGACAATTTCTACATAAGGCGGTAAGATGATATCTTGAGCAGTTACATATCCAGGGCCCCTGACACAAATAGACGCCTCACAAGTTCCATAGAGATTACTTCTCAATACGATTTCTTTCAAATTCATTAAAAATTCATGTACCGATTCTTGAATACCCATTATGGTAGAATATTCGTGTGAGATTTTCTCAGATTTTGCGCGTGTGATAAATGTTCCTTCGATTTCTCCAAGCAAAGCTCGTCATATCGCAATGCCTATTGTGTCTTCTTGACCTTTCATAAGTGGAGACAGAATAAAGCGCCCATATAAAATACGCTTACTGTCTGCTGCTGATTCAACACACTTCCACTGTAGTGTCCGAGTAGATACTGTTATTTTCTCTCGAACCATAATAATATTATTTGATCTGATCATTGAATCATTTATTTCTCTTTTTTCTCTTGCTATTGAAATCTCTTCAATTTTTTTTCTACACACGTCTTTTTTTTCGCGGGTCTACAGCCATTATGTGGCATAGATGTTACATCCAGTACGAAAGTTAATAGTATACCACTTCTGCGAATAGCTCGTAATGTTACGTCTCTTCCGAGACCGGGACCTTTAATCTTGACTTCTACTCGTTGCATACCTTGATCTAATACTGCACGAATACCATTTGCCGCTGCGGTTTGAGCAGCAAACGGCGACCCTCTTCTTGTACCTTTGAAGCCACAAGTACCAGCAGAGGACCTAGAAACCAATCGCCCTCGTACATCTGTAACAGTCACAATGGTATTATTGAAACTTTCTTGAATATGAATAACCCCCTTTGGTATTTTACGTATACTCTTACGTGAACTAGTACGTCCACGTGAACTCTTTTTCTGTATAGCTTTTGTCATATTTTATCATCTCATAAATTTGAGTCAGAGATATATGGATATATCCATTTCATGTAATAAAAGATACCCCTTCTTATTTGTATATTGGGTCTTTAACGAGTCTTATTATCCTTGTCTTGGGTTGGAACAAATTACTATAATTCATCCCCGATGACCGATTAGTCGACATTTTTCCCAACTTTTACGAACAGAAGCTCTTATTTTCATATTTGCCACTCCTTAAGTTAATTTTGAATCCATTTCTTGGACGAAAATAAGTTTCTTGAAATTTTCGATTTCAAATCGTATTTCCGCGAAAGAAATAGTGAAAACACCTAATCTTTCGAATCTTTGTTGCGGAGTCGATAAATTATACGACCTCTGGTTGAATCATAACGACTTTCTTCAATTTTGACTCTGTCTCCTGGCAATATTCTTATAAAACTACGTCGGATCTTTCCTGGAACATAACCTAGAATAATATCTTCATTATCTAAATGAACCCGGAACATGCCGTTGGGAAGCGATACAGTAATTAAACCTTCATGAATCCATTTTTGTTCTTTCATTCCAGGAAAAATCTCCTTGAAGTATCAACTAGTGGAGGAAGAACCCTATTAGACAACCCACCCCTTATCTTTTCTTTTTCACAAAAAAGAAGTTTCCTATTCAATTCGGATATTAGAAAGATTACCATATATAACACAAAATTTCTCCGCCTATTCTTTCTAGTCGAGCCTCTCGGTCTGTCATTATACCCCGAGAGGTGGAAATAATTACAACTCCCATCCCGCCTAAAATTCTAGGAATTCTTTGATAGTTAGAATAGATTCGGAGACCCGGCCGGCTGATCCGTTTTAAATTTAAAAGATTTCGATAAGTACTTTTCCTATTCCTTCTATGTCGTAGGGTTAAAACCAAAAAATATTTGTTTTTTTCTCGATGTTTTCTCACGTTTTCGATAAAACCCTCTCGTAAAAGTATTTTAACAATACATTGGCTGATATTAGTAGATGCTACTCGAACCACGCTTTTTCTATACATATCGGCATTTCGTATAGAGGTTATTATGTCAGCATTAGTATCACTACCCATGATTAATTAAAATGATTGGTGCCTCCAAATTTGGATATAATCAACATGCTTTTTTACGTATTTTTTTAGGAATTATGAATATTCATTTTGAAAGGTATATACGTGAGGCAAAATCTACTAAATGAATCTTAATCTATTTATTTTAAATACCCTACTATAACCTATAACCATATCGTGGTCTCGTTTTATAATACCTCGGGAGCTAATGAAACTATTTTAGTAAAATTGAACTGTCTCAATTCTCCGGCAATCGCACCAAAAACTCGAGTTCCTTTTGGATTTCCTTCTTGATCAATCACAACTGCAGCATTGTCATCATATCGTATTATCATACCGTTGTCACGTTTAAGTTCTTTACAAGTATGTACAATTATAGCTCTGACCACTTCTGATCTTTCTAGAGGCATGTTTGGAACTGCGTCTTTGAACACAGCAACAATAACGTCACCAATATGAGCATATCGACGATTGCTAGCTCCTATGATTCGAATACACATCAATTCTCGAGCCCCGCTGTTATCTGCTACATTCAAATGGGTCTGAGGTTGAATCATATCATTTTATTTTATTTTTATATGTTTTTTACAATACAAAGTTCTTTACAATAAAAAGTTCGAAGAAAAAAAGAAATATTATTTGTTCAAAAAAAGAGACCTGCACCCACTATTTTTAAGGCCTATTTCTTTTTTATCCCTAAATGATGAATTAAGCTCGTATAGGCATTTTAGACGCTGTTATTAAAATAGCCCTTCTGGCTATATTTTCTGTTACTCCACCCATTTCATAAAGGATTCGACCTGGTTTAACAACAGCTACCCAATATTCGGGAGAGCCTTTACCTGAACCCATACGTGTTTCTGCGGGCCTTACTGTAACTGGTTTATCAAGAAATATACGGACCCGTATTTTTCCACCGCGACGTGCATTTCGTGTCATTGCTCGTCGACCTGCTTCTATTTGTCTAGATGTGATCCAAGCGGGTTCAAGTGCCTGAAGAGCGTATTTACCAAAACAAATAGTATTACCTCGATAAGACATTCCCTTCATTCTTCCTCTATGTTGTTTACGGAATCTGGTTCTTTTGGGGTTATAGTTGATGTTTTTTTTTAATTCCATCTCTACTACATAACTGGATGTGAGAGTTTCTTCTCATCCAGCTCCTCGCGAATAAATAAATTCAAATTCAAGATTTTGAATTCAATTCATATAGAAAATAATTTGAATTAAGTTTAAGAAGTAATATACTACTGAATCATGGATTTCATTTAATCTAGATCAAATATATTATTAATTTGTATATCTTTTTTTATCGATAACTAAATCTGAATATATTAAATAACTATTTTTTCTTTTTTTTATCTATTTTTTATTTATCTATTTTTGAATGTTTTATAATGTTAAAACAAATCTTTCTTTTGTTTTACTCTTTATCGTATTGGATTGACCCAATTTTTGCAATCCATGAAAATAAAGTTTTCGCGGGCGAATATTTACTCTTTCCATTTCTATTTCAGTTCTCTCATTAGTTCATAATTTTTACGAATAGATGAATTGGTCTCTGGCCGGTTCCGCCATCCCGATCAGTGAATCATTCGAATTCTTTTTTACTAAAATCTTTTGAATTCACAGGTTCCATCGTTCCCATCGCTTCTTAATTAATTGTTAGGTCTGAATTCTACAACGGAGCTATTAGTTTTTGAGTCAATATTCTTAGTCTTTATTGACTCGAGGCTCTTTCTTTTTTGTTCGATGAGCAGATCCATTTAATGATGAATCCGTATTGATGCTTTATTACGCAGATTTTTTCTGAGATGACTCATAGACCTTACATATTGAAATTCTATATCTATATCATCAATATTCTTTATTCTTTTTCTTTCTTTCTCTCATCCTTCCATTTATCCATACCGTTTCTTTTTGATTTCGATTGACAACTTAGATTAGAAATTTTTTTAATAAAAAAGATTTCAATTGCTACAACAATATGACCAATATATCATATCTTGACTAGTTCTTTGGATCCAGATAATATGAAGTGATGAGTTGGTTATTACTTCTATAGTTTTTTATTTACACTATGAGGCTGGTTTTTTATACTAACCCTCAAAAAACCAACGAGTCACACACTAAGCATAGCAATTTTATCAAAAGATTCATTGAATTTTTATTAAACTCTATAGAATTATAATTGTACATTTTTTTATTGAACATAAAAAAAACGAATTGATCATTTTTTGTTACATCGCTGGATAGAATGCAAAGGGAAATAAAGGTTTATTATCCACCTTCTATAAATATCCAAATTTTTATGCCTAATACCCCATAGATTGTCCGAACTGTATATGAACAATAATCAATTTTAGCTCGAATGGTTTGTAGTGGAACCCTACCCTCTCTCATCCATTCAACACGCGCAATTTCTTTTCCATCGATACGTCCTGCAATTTGCACTTGAATTCCTTTTGTATCTGCTTGTTCAGTTAATTCTATACCCTTTTTCATCGCTTTGCGAAAAGAAACTCTATTTTTTAATTTTCCGGCTATAAATTCTGCGAGAATATTAGGGTTTCCATAAGGCTTTTCAATTCGTGTGATAGCAAAGTTAAGTTTTCTATTTACAGAATGAAATTCTTTTTGTAAATTTATCTGTAATTCTTCGATTCCTCGGGGTCGACATTCTATTAATATTTTTGAAATCCCATATAGATTATGATTTGGATTAGGTCGATTCTTTTTTGAATCTCTATACGTGCAATTCCCTCGACGCCAGAAGATGTTTTCATATTTTTTTTACATAATTCTTGATATAATCTCTTATTTTTTGATCTTCTTGCTGACCCTCAGAATAATTTTTTGGTTGTGCGAACCAAAGGGAATGATGACCTTGGGTTGTACCATGTTCCCCCATTACTATACAATCATAATACGGCATAGTTGTATCCTTTTTTTCCAATTAGCTTTTTGTGACCATGTAATAGAGTCGGTATCTATATATTCATCTAAGGATATATCTTTCATTACAATAGTTACATGGCATGTCGGTTTTTGTATCGCAAAACTACGCTCGCGAGCTCGATGTTTTAATCTCTTCATGATCGTACCTTTATTTACTTCGACTTTACTAATCACTAAATTAGCTTCACTCGAACCTATATTGGAACTAGCATTTGCTGCTGCCGAATAAACTAATTTTAAAATGGGATAACATGCTCGATAAGGCATGAGTTCTAATATCATAAGTGTTTCTTCGTAGGAACGCCCCCAAATTTGATCAATTACACTTCGCGCTTTGTGAGCAGACATAGATATATGTTGACCTAAAGCGTATACTTCTGTTGTTCTCTTATTTAACATAAAGTTCGTCTCCTACTAATCAATGATAGATATCTATATATATTATTATACATAAACAAACGATTTTTTAACGACAAGATCTATTATCGCTTTTTGCATGTCCTCTGAAATTTAAAGTAGGCGCAAATTCTCCTAATTTGTGTCCTACCATACGATCTGTTATATAAATAGGTAAATGTTCCTTTCCTTTATGGATAGCAACAGTATGGCCCACCATTATGGGTATAATGGTAGATGCCCGGGACCAGGTTATTATAATTTCTTTTTCTTATTTTGTGTTAATCTTATTTATTTTTCTAATAAATTATTAAAAAAAGGATTTTTTTTAGTGAACGTGTCACAGCTTCCTCCTATTTTTTTTTTTTAAAGACGAAGAAAGAAATTCTATTTTCTCTTCTATTTACTACGGCGACGAAGAATCAAATTATCACTATATTTATTCCTTTTTCGACTTCTTTTTCCAAGTGCAGGATAACCCTAAGGGGTTGTGGTTTTTTTCTACCAATTGGGGCCCTCCCTTCACCACCCCCATGTGGATGGTCTACAGGGTTCTTAACTACTCCTCTTACTACAGCGTGCTTACCTAGCAAATGCTTAGATCCGGCTCTACCCAAACTTTTCTGGTTCACCCTAACATTCCCCACTTGTCCGACTGTTGCTTAGCAGTTTTTGGATATCAAAGGACCTCCCCATAAGGTAATTTTAATGTGGCTGATTTCCCTTCTTTTGCAATCAGTTTCGCTACAGCACCCGCTGCTCTAGCTAATTGTCCACCCTTTCCAAGTGTGATTTCTATGTTATGTATGGCCGTGCCTAAGGGCATATCGGTTGAAGTAGATTCTTCTTTTTTATCAATCAAAACCCCTTCCCAAACTGTACAAGCTTCTTCCAAAGCATACGGCTTTCCGGATGTAGATGGTGATATCTATACAGATGGATCTTATATATATGGTATAATGAAGTACCACATGGGTGGATATATAGGAATCAAAATCTGCCGAATCACTCATTTTATGATCTTCTACATCCTAGGCCTTCCCGTTCCATCATTTGGCATATGTTCTTCATGTAGCATTCAGACCGAATGACTCTATGAAATTTCGTTGATACTTCCACATATTATGGGTAACGTAGGAGACATCTCTATTTTTCCCCGGGGAATCTTTAGAATTACCACTGCTTAGCTTTCAATTCGCCTCTGACCATCAAATGAAATGTGAATAATCCGTCCTCTTCTCTTTGAAAGAAGGGGCGCTTCCGGTTCTGTCGGTGCTTGAAACAATTTTGTCTTCTCCATATTACTATATCTCTAGAGTCAATAATTTTGTATGAGGAACTACTGAACTCAATCACTTGCTGCCGTTACTCTTCAGTTTTCTGTTGAGGTCTATCCTATAGAGGTAGTCAAATTGGATCAGTGATCGATTTCTAGGTTTCATCGTAAACCTAATTGGTTACTTCCAATTACATAAATCAATAGTTCAAACCACACTCAAAGGTAGGGCATTTCCCATTTTTTTAGGAACTTCTGTACCAGAAACAATGGTATCTCCAATTATAGCCCCCATGCGATGTAAAATATATCTCTTCTCACCATCCCTATATTGTATGAGACAAATGTATGCATTTCGATTCGGATCGTATTCTATGGTTACAATTCTACCATATATGTCTTTTTCATTCCGTCGAAAATCTATTTTACGGTATAGACGCATATGACCTACCCCTCTATGCCATGCGGTAATGATTCCTCTGGCATTACGACCTTTACCACAATGATGCTGTCCATAGATCAAATTATTTCGTGGATTGGTTTTCACTTGACTGTCTACGGTTCCATTGCGTGTGCTCGGGGTAGAAGTTTTGTATAAATGTATTGCCATGCTATTAAGTATTTTGATTTAAGTTCTTTCATTCTATGAGGTGGAATAGAATAACCCGGTTGAATCGTAATGATCATACGTCTGTAATGCATTGTTTGTCCCATAATGGGTCCCATTCTTCTAGCCTTTCCCCGAAGTCGATGACTATTCATCGCGATTACCTTGACACCAAAGAAGAGTTCGACCCAATGCTTTATTTCTGTCCTAGTTGATCGTGATTCGACATTAGAAGTATATTGATTTTTCCCCAATAACCGAATACTTGTGTCTGTAAATACTGCATACCTGATTCCATCCATAAATCAATTTGATTCCCTATGAGTTCTAGTCTTAATAAGACTACTAATTCTTATTGTTCATATAGTATGATATGAATATACCACATCAATTCGTTATGTATGGATGATGAGATTTCATTGATATAGAACTAATTCCAATAGACTTATTGGAGGGTCCCATTGGCGTGCATCCAGTAAGAATTGAGCCAACGAATTCGCCAATGATGAGTTGGGTGCTTTAACCATTCAGCCATGGATGCTTAGCGGGTCATAGTGAATGACCAGATTCCAATTCAAATGGAATCTTTCAACTAAAGCAATGAGATGCTTAAATGGAATTCTTTTTGTTCTAATAAATCAGGAGGAATTTAATGACAGGACATGAATTCAAGTCCTAGATTTTTACATCGAGAGAGATATTGAGAGAGATCAATAATTCTCACTATTTCTTAGATTCCTAGACCCAATTCAATTCAGTGGGATCTTTCATTCACATTTTTTTCCACCAAGAACGTTTTATAAAACTTTTTGACTCCCGAATTTGGAGTATCCTACTTTCACACAATTTTTTTCCACAAGCAATCGATATTTCACGATCAAGGGTGTAATACTCTTTGGAGTAGCGGTCCTTATATATCGTATTAACAATCGAAATATGGTCGAAAGAAAAAATCTCTATTTGATAGGGCTTCTTCCTATACCTGTGAATTCCATTGGACCCAGAAATGATACATTGGAAGAATCCGTTGGATCTTCCAATATCAATAGGTTGATTGTTTCGCTCCTGTATCTTCCAAAAGGAAAAAAGATCTATGAGAGTTCTTTCCTGAATCCGAAAGAGAGTACTTGGGTTCTCCCAATAACTAAAAAGTGTAGCATGCCTGAACCTGGGTTTTGCGGTGGTGGGGGGACTGGATCGGAAAAAAGAGCGATTCTAGTTGTAAGATATCTAATGAAACCGTCGCTGGAATTGAGATATTATTCAAAGAGAAAGATCTCAAATATCTGGAGTTTGTCTTTGTATATTATAGGGATGATCCGAAGGTACCGAATGTATCGTCAAATATTCAATATGATTCCACAAGATCTAGTTTCGTTCAAGTAATGGATTCTAGCCAATTGAAAGGATCATCTGATTAATTCAGAGATCATTTTGATTCCATTAGTAATGAGGATTCAGAATATCACACTTTGCTCAATCAAAGAGAGATTCAACAACTAAAAGAAAGATCACTTCTTTGGGATCCTTCCTTTCTTCAAACGGAAGGAACAGAGATAGAATCAAACCGATTCCCGAAATGCCTTTCTGGATATTCCTCAAAGTCCCGGCTATTCACGGAATGTGAGAAGCAGATGATTAATCATATACTTCCGGAAAAAAAACGAAGAATTTATTGGGAATCCTACAATATCCGTTAGTTCTTTTTTCTCTGATAGATGTTCAGAACTTCATCTGGGTTCGAATCCTACTGAGAGGTCCACTAGAGATCAGAAATTGTTGAAGAAACAACAAGATCTTTCTTTTCTCAGGCGATCGGAAAATAAAGAAATGGTTAATTTATTCAAGATAATTACATATTTACAAAATAACGTCTCAATTCATCCTATTTCATTAGATTCTGGATGTGATATGGTTCCGAAGGATGAACCGAATATGGACAGTTCCAACAAGATTTCATTCTTGAACAAAAATCCATTTTTTTATTTATTTCATCTATTCCATGACCGGGACAGGGGAGGCTACACGTTACCCCACGATTTTGAATCATAAGAGAGATTTCAAGAAATGGCAGATTTATTCACTCTATCAATAACCGAGCCGGATCTGGTGTATCATAAGAGATTTGCCTTTTCTATTGTTTCCTATGGATTGGATCCAAAACATTCTTGAATGGAGTATTTAACTCCATGTACGAATGGAAAACGAAATCTTTATTGGTTTTATTGGTTCTATTTCCTATTTTTTATGAAGAGAATGAATCTTTTTATCGAAGGATCAGAAAAAAAAAAGTGTCCGGATCTCCTGCAGGAATGATTTGGAAGAGCCAAAACCAAAAATAGTGGTATTTTCTAGCAACATAGAAACTGTCTACCTGAGCCAAAACCATGTTATTTGGTTTTGGCTCACGGATAATGTTACTAATATCGGTCGTTATTGTGGTTAAATCATTTTTTCTTAAGGCACTATATGAATAAGGGAGAAACTCCACGAAAGAAAAATTAATGATTCATATAAATCACTTAGGGGGAAATGTCCTGAATAAATCCAACGAGTGATTAATATTCCTGTTAGGCATAAAAAAGTAGCTGTCATCCCCTTTTCTGATGAATCATATGGTTTTATTATTTCATTGCCCAATAAGGTTATCAAATGAAGTGTAATTACAATTGAAACAATAGAAAAAGAAATATGAGTTAATAGATGCTCTAAAGTTGAAAATATCATAAAAATGAAAAAAAGCGGGGGGGGGGGGGGGGGATCCCCTATATTAATTAAGAAACAGAAATGGGATTTTTTTTTTATTATAGGATCTTTTGGATATCTTTTAGAAGATGGCATGCCGCCACTCGGACTCGAACCGAGATGCTCTAGCACTGCTTTCTAAGAGCAGCGTGTCTACCGATTTCACTCTAGCGGCTTGCTTGAACTCATAATAGCCTATTTATATTCAATCGTCGAGATTGAACAAGTCAATTAAACCGAATCAGTTTTTTTAGTCAAATTAGTTTTTTTAGTAAAGATTCAATTAGTAAAGATTCAAATTGATAAAAAAAATGAGTTCAAAAGTCAATTTGAAGGTTCATTAGTTTCATTTTATTGACTTTTATTTACTTTTTTTGTCCTTCTTTATGGTTTATCTGATTTCATAAATTTGAAACAAAAAATAAAATTTTCAATGAATTTAAAATATGTCTATTTTAGATTACTCCAAAAATATGTCTATTTTAGATTACTCCAAATTGACACATATTTTGTACAAAATATTGCAAAAATTAAGTTCTTTTATTGATTGTGCTGAAAATTAGAGATATCGATATATAGAAAACTCATTCCATATCCATAAAGCAAATAAATTAACTTATAATAAAAAAATTAAGAAATAAATAAATTAAGAAGTCAGAAAGCTATTCAAAAATTTTTAGCATGGAATGAATTAGTTTCAACACGTCATTAATTTGAACTAAAAATCTTATATATGGCCTTACCGAAAAAAAGAAAAATTTTTCATTATTGTAATTGTAAAGGTTGATGGGGACAAGAAGACTCCCCACCACCAAAATTTGCGTGAAAATAAACTAAAAATCAAGAAAAAATTTTGTATTTTTTTCTTGATTCTTTTTTTTCCAAAAACAGAAGAATTAATTTCTAAAATGAAGGGTCTATTTCATATTGGTTAGAATAGGGACTGCCAATTGTTCATTTTAGATTAACTTTGATATTAAGAAATTTCTGAGACTTTTTTTTATTTTTAGTAATATCCATTCTGATTATTCCGATATTTTAGGACTTATTTGTTTGTCGTACAAAAAAACTTTTTGAATTACCGGTAGAAAGAGATTTCCCTAATGACAAAGCTTTTAACGACGCCCCATATCCTTTCCTTTTCCAAATATTTTTACGAATACGCTTTTTTGATATCGAAGTACGTTTTTTTGGAACTGCCATTTAAAAGTTACTCGTTGTTATAGTTGGATGTGAAAGACATCTATTGTTCAAAACGAATTCTTTTTTCTTATTCATTATCTATATTCATTTTTTGTCTAAATAAGATTATCTTCATAAAAAAGAAATTTAGATTTAGATATGTCAAAGATCGGTGAAAATTGTATAAAAAATAACTCAAAATACCAAAATTTTGATTCCATAAGCTATTTGTAAAACCAAACATTTTGGTTTGGAACTTTTAGTTCTCATTGTTTATCTCTCAAAGTTATCTCTTTATAATCTACTAAATCAAACTTAATAAAATCAATAAAGAACCTAAAAGACCCTTATTTTACTCATTCTATACTTTATTTACCTTATTCTATACTTTATTTACATAGACTAAAATCCCTCAAAGGATTATAAACTTTTGACTAAAAAATTGAGTCTTTTTTTAGTCAAACATGAGAAAACAATACACCTTCGATTTAAAAAGTAGAATGACACTATTAATAAATCTGTTAAAGGATACGTGGTT
>NW_027491237.1:1765000-1797500 GCF_021521415.1 Bidens hawaiensis | reverse complement strand
TATTATAAATAATAAATATAAAATCTAAATAATAATCTATCTTTTTTTACGTTTGTATGATAACACAGATACCCTTTTAGAAAAATATGGTATAAGCGGCTTCCGCCGAAAAATTCTTGTTTCAATAAAATGCTATATTCTAGCTATTTTCAAATAGACCCGAATTGGCGGATGGCTGAGCTGTAAAGCCAGTCTATGTATATGTATGTGGCTATCTTTAGTGAGTCATACGAAGGGTATGTTATTAGTTTAGATCTAACCAATTTAATGAATTACGCCTAAAGGTTCACATCAAACTAGTTCAAACTAGTGCTAGTTGATGCGAGTTACTTCGGAAACAAACAGACTAAAGTCAAATTCATTTGGGGTATCCTCTTAATTCCAAAAAAGCAACGGGATCAAGTATGAGTTGTCGATCATAACATATATGGATAGAACCTATAAAGGGGGCTCAAAAAATAAGTAATTTATGCTGGGCTATTATCCTTTTTTTAGGTTCGTTAGGATTCTTGTTGGTTGGAACCTCGAGTTATCTTGGTAGAAATTTGATATCTTTCTTTCCATCTCAGAAGATCGTTTTTTTCAACAAGGAATTGTGATGTCTTTCTATGGGATTGCGGGTCTTTTTATTAGCTCCTATTTGTGGTGCACAATTTCGTGGAATGTAGGTAGTGGTTATGATCGATTTGATATAAAAGACGGAATAGTGTGTATCTTTCGTTGGGGATTTCCAGGAAAAAATTATCGGGTCAAATTCCAATTTCTTATAAAAGATATTCAATCCGTCAGAATAGCAGTTAAAGAGGGTATTTATGCTCGGCGTGTCCTTTATATGGATATAAGAGGCCAGGGAGCCATTCCATTGACTCGTACTGATGAGAATTTTACTCCACGGGAAATGGAACAAAAAGTTGTGGAATTGGCCTATTTCTTGCGTGTACCAGTTGAAGTATTTTAATTAGAAGTATTATAAGAAATTTTTTAAATCAAAAATTAATCTTTGTGAACAATGTGGATTTCATTTGAAAATGAGTAGTTCAGATGGAATCATACTTTCGATCGGTCCGGGTACTTGGAAGCCTATGGATGAAGATATGGTCTCTCTGGATCCCATTGAATTTCATTCGGAGGAGGAGCCTTATAAAAATCGAATCGACTCTTACCAAAGAAAGACAGGATTAACCGAGGCTGTTCAAAAAGGCATAGGGCTACTAGACCGTATTAACGTAGCAATTGCGATCATGGTTTTTTAGTTTATAGGGGGTAGTATGGGATCTGTAGTTGGGGAGAAAATTACCCGTTTGATTGAATACACTACTAAAGAATTTCTACCTCTTATTATAGTGTGTGCTTCTGGAGGGGCACGCATGCAAGAAGGAAGTTTGAGCTTGATGCAAATGGCTAAAATCTCTTCTGCTTTATATGATTATCAATCCAATAAAAAGTTATTCTATGTACCAATCCTTACATGTCCTACTACCGGTGGGGTGACAGCTAGTTTTGGTATATTGGGGGATATCATTATTGTTGAACCCAATGCCTACATTGCCTTTGCGGGTAAAAGAGTAATTGAACAAACATTGAATAAAATAGTACCCGACGGTTCACAAGCGGCTGAGTATTTATTCCAGAAGGGCTTATTCGATTTAATCGTACCACGTAATCCTTTAAAAAGCGTTCTGAGTGAGTTAATTCAACTCCACACTTTCTTTCCTTTGAAACAAAATTAAAACATTCAGTTCAATTATTTTGAGCAAACAAGTAATTATTTATTTAATTAGTTTATCGGAATCCAAGTAAAAATTAGACGAATGGGGTTTTCTTTGTTGACATAAGATCTAATTAGATCTAATTGTCTAAAGAATCAAAAGTCACATCAAATTGAAAATCCGTCCCCTTTTCTATATTAATTATTATTTATCAACAAGATAAAAGATGAAATTCTTATTTTCGTAAAGTAAAATCAGGCTAAAATCTTCTTCTCGTCATATATTATTCAAATCTATTAAACATAGAATTTTTTATCTTTCTATATCTTACGATAATCCTATTTTGACTAAGAATACCTGTTGGATGGGATTCTAACAAACCCTTCAATATAATTCAATATAAATAGAATCTAAAGTAAGTAGAATCTAATTCCTTTTTAATAAGCTTTTGCTTAATAATCGAAATTCGAAGACAAGAGCAAAAAATGAAGAAAAAAAAATCTCATCCATATCCTTTCAAATCCTTCATTTAGAAAGATAAAAAAACTACATTATATACTCACTTAGATAGATACTTAAATCTATATATAATAATTCTCAAATTATAATAAGTAAGATATCTTTATATATAATAAGATATCTTTATATTATAAATTGATATTATAAATAATAAATATAAAATCTAAATAATAATCTATTTTTTTTACGTTTGTATGATAACACGGATATCCTTTTAGCAAAATATGGTATAAGCGGCTTCCGCCGAAAAATTCTTATGTCTGCATAAAATGCTATATTCTAGCTATTTTCAAATAGACCCGAATTGGCGGATGGTTGAGCTGTAAAGCCGGTCTATCTGTATGTATGTGGCTATCTTTAGTGAGTCATACGAAGGGTATGTTATTAGTTTAGATCTAACCAATTTAATGAATTACTCCTAAAGGTTCACATCAAACTAGTTCAAACTAGTGCTAGTTGATGCGAGTTACTTCGGAAACAAATAGACTAAAGTCAAATTCATTTGGGGTATTCTCTCAATTCCAAAAAAGCAACGGGATCAAGTATGAGTTGTCGATCATAACATATATGGATAGAACCTATAAAGGGGGCTCAAAAAATAAGTAATTTATGCTGGGCTATTATCCTTTTTTTAGGTTCATTAGGATTCTTGTTGGTTGGAACCTCGAGTTATCTTGGTAGAAATTTGATATCTTTCTTTCCGTCTCAGAAAATCATTTTTTTCAACAAGGAATTGTGATGTCTTTCTATGGGATTGCGGGTCTTTTTATTAGCTTCTATTTGTGGTGCACAATTTCGTGGAATGTAGGTAGTGGTTATGATCGATTTGATATAAAAGACGGAATAGTGTGTATCTTTCGTTGGGGATTTCATGGAAAATATCGTCGGGTCTTCCTCCGATTTCTTATAAAAGATATTCAATCTGTCAGAATAGAAGTTAAAGAGGGTATTTATACTCGGCGTGTCCTTTATATGGAGATAAGAGGCCAGGGAGCCATTCCATTGACTCGTACTGATGAGAATTTTACTCCACGGGAAATGGAACAAAAAGCTGTGGAATTGGCCTATTTCTTGCGTGTACCAATTGAAGTATTTTAATTAGAAGTTATTTTACCGATAAATTATAAATGAATGCTTTCTCAGCAGGAGGGAAAAAATGCAAGAATCCTCTCTTTCTAGAACATAACTTAATTGATGTTTCTTCATAACATTCATTCGAGTTAAAGCAGACTATATGGAACAAGTATAAAAAACGATTTGGGGTATCTTTTATATGTATCGAAATATACACAACTACATAAAAAAAATGAAAAAAAAAATCGAACTATCTCATAATCAACCATTTCGAAATAAGGAAATATCCCCCTTTTGACTTGCTTTTTACTTGTTGGAATTGAGACTTTATATTCAGATAGATAATATCTTGTCATTTTTTCGACGCTTCTTTTTGTGCTCCTTAATAACCAAAAAATTGGATCTCTTATAATGATAACTAGCCAATTTCTTTCTGTCGTTTTTTGCCACCCCTTTTCATAGTTAGTTAATTTTTTTAGAAATCTTAGCTATTTTTATATAATGATAGAAAAGGAATTATTTGTAACTGCATATTTACAATACAGGTGTGGCGATCAGTTGGACCTTTGATTAATTAACACCCCCCCCCCCCCTTTTGACCTCTTCCTTTCTTTAATATCCAGGAGGTCAAATTAAGATTGTTGTTCCAATTCCAGTTAGTGTTTCCATCGAATTCGATCGAAGAAGATCCGAATCACGCTCTGTAGGATTTGAACCTACGACATCGGGTTTTGGAGACCCGCGTTCTACCAAACTGAACTAAGAGCGCTTTCTTATCATAAAAGAGAATACTGTTGTCACACCCTCAATTTCCACATGCGGGGTTTTACCGCGAGGCGCGTGACAAACCAGGATCTCAATCATTAGTTACAACAAACAACGTCTAAATATTTTAAATAAACTTTATTGCCCCATATTTGGGATATCATTCAGAGTTAATGTCTTAAGGTTTTAACATGCGGAAGCGTAACATAACGGGAAACATCCCTAAACAAAACCAAATAGTATAAGGCGCCCAAAACATGTGCAAGCCATAACATTATTAAATAAAAGATTCCAACTTAAGATGCAATGTCTATTGGTGATCATGAATGCAACTCCTATCCTTGAACTATCAGCGACCTGAGAAAGACATGCTAAAACGGGTCAACACGACGGTTGGTGAGTTCACAGTTTGAGTTTAAAAACAAGTTTGTCAAACAACCATTTAGTAAGTACACAGTGTAGTAGTAAACATGGATATTGTACGGATAATGTATGCATTAGTAATACCGCTAGTTAATTACGCTAGCAATCATGTTACAATAGTGTGTTTTCCATTGTGACCGAGGCTGACATGTTAGTTTTGTTTACCACCCACAGAGTCTAATATAAGACTAGTGCATATTTCATTCCAAGTAGATGAAACGCCCAGCGGCTCCCTCAACCGAGAGCCCCGAGGGGGTTTGTCAAACCCAGTAGTACTACTTTTCATTACCAAGCCAATGTACAATTGCTAACGGTCCAATGTGCATGGGGGACTTCAGTTTAAGTTCAATATGTATACATGAGGTATTAAAAAGTCTACAATTATCCAAAAAATTTGTATGTTGCATGCTTTCCCCCAAAAGGAGTAAGTAAAAAGTGGGGTAATGAAACTCACCTCGAATGCCGTTAAAAGTGAAAGTCAACTTCTTAAATCAATGTTGTTCTAGTGCCTAAATCACACAAACACTATAAGTATTTGCTAAGCGATTCATAGAATTTTTAGTATCCAAACAATTCTCTTGTTTATTTGAAGTTTTACCAAAGTTTGCATTTGTTGACTTTGACTAAAGTTTAACTTTTCGTTTGACTTTTGACCAAAAGGTCCAAGTTGTTGACCATTGACTAAAAAGTCCAAGTCTCGATGACCGAAGACAAAAAATTGAGTTTTGTTGACCGTTTGACCAAAATGTTGACCTTTGACCAAAATGTTGACCGACGGCCCGTTGATGACTTTTGACCAATTCGTTAGACTCAGAATGTTTATATTATGTTCCTAGTCACAACTTTAACAACAATCAAGTAATATGCACTTAGCCACTTTTCATGAAATTCTATGACTAAGTCAAACTCCTATTACTTTCAACATTTCACAAGTAAGACTAACCACTTAGTCAAAATTCCATAGCATAGTCAATATATTACAATTTACAACTATTTTAACTAATCAATATATTGATCACCGAAAACACATTTCAATCATTCAAAAACCGATTTTTCTAATCAATCAAAACTTGGAATTAAATTACCAAATAAATCACACATATACTCACATGTATTAGGTATAACATATATTTTTCTTATAATTTTATAACTTATCAAAACATACAGATTATTCACACACTACATCAATCTAACTTTTAACTCTATCTCAACACAGCAGTAAACAAATATTTGTCAAAAATTCCATACTGGTCTAATTGATTCAAGACCAATTGGACTAGATTCCTATTTTAATTTACAACATTCCAGAAGTAGAATTATCTCCATATCTATTTTCAACGTCAAGTTATGCAATTTATAACACAACTCAGAAACTTTACCTCTAAAACAGATTTGCATCCTGATTTTATAAATTAATAAAAACTACGCAAACAAAGTCCAAAAATTAAGATTCCAAACTTTCTGAAAACTAGATTCAAAATACATTTTCATAGAATCAAAAATCGACCAAAAACACAAACGTATCATCAAGTTATTCACCATACAATCCAAGACACAAAGTCTGCCAGCAAGCATATTCAAACCACAATCCACTAAAAATCATAATCTTTACATCCTTATGATTCTAAATCATCAAAGAACATTCTTACTCAATTAAATTTCATGTCTTACTATTATCCATTTGATTTCATAAGAAAAGTAAAAACAATTATATTTATAAAAGACTCAAAATACTAGACCAAAATACATACAAATTCTTTTGACTCATCAAACTTTGATCATCCAATTTTATGATCCAAATCATTTGTATACAAGGTTCATATGTATACAACAAAACATAAATACCTACCCTCTTGATTGATCCAAATGTTTACTTCCCTTGCTTCCCAATAATCACCAAACCTTTTATGTACGAAAATGATATTGAAAGAGAGTGTTTGCAAAATAAAGTGAGAGTATGGATGTGTGTGTGTGGTTCACGGCCAAAGAGAGAGAGAAGGGAAAGAGAAAGGCTTTGAACTCCAATAGTTTTAACCTCCTTGTTATTAAAAATACTTTACTAATGATTTAATGGAATAATAACACCTTAAGTTATTTTTATTAATCCATATGTGACATGTTACATAATTTATAAACATTTTCTATGTATTATAATCTAAGGTTCCATATAAATAACCAACATGTAACATGACATATAATGTAACTTGTTTAATCACCTAGCTTACTTACAAATCACATAATTATGTATCAACCATAATATAACATATTAATCACATAGCACATTATACTTATCATATACAGTACATGCTACATAACACGTTTATCATAACATGTATGACGAGTTTATTATTCTAGTTATAATTAGCCACTTGTTCTTATTTAAGTCACCAATGACACATTAACTTAAATGTACGCATACATGACACCACATTTACAAGAGTTCATATACATGACCCCACATGTATAAGAGTTCATTAACATAGTTAACAGAACTAACTGAGTTTACAGACATAGTCAACAAGATTTAACTGTGTTTAGTTAACGAAGTTGACCTGAAATTTGGCAGTTGTCACAACTGTAAAGAAAAAAGAAAAGAATTGGCCCAATACATCTTGTATGCATACTATATATTGTCATAAGAATGAAAGATTCTATATGATATGTCCATTGTGAGTTGATCTTAAAAAATACCTCATTACTGCTCAAAGGGGAGTAATAGGTTGGGATGACAGGATTTGAACCCGTGACATTTTGTACCCAAAACAAACGCTGCTACCAAGTTGCGCTACATCCCTTCCGTTGGCCTACAGTGTCATTGTAGAGAATTCATGTATTGTTTTCCACATCGTTATCTCCTCTATTAAAATCTAGAATTTTTCTTTTCATTTCGTCTTTTTGGTCTCATTTAACATATAATAATAGAAAAAAGACTTCTATCTATATGAAATATGGAACGGAACCCCAAGGAAAAATAACTGAGTCTTTTTAGGGAATATTGGAGAAGAAAAGGATTTTTTTTCTGTATTTAACAAAAAGTAATTCTTTTTTATTAGATCATTGTACATTTAAATATGTATTATCTTATTGATTACAATAAAATGAAAAATGAAGGAGGGTTATCAATTTGAGATCTAAAAACATATCTTTCTGTGGCACCGGTACTAAGTACTCTATGGTTCGATTCTTTGGCAGGTTTATTGATAGAGATTAATCTTTTTTCCCGGATGGGTTTACGTTCCCATTCTAGTTATTGGCGCGGGACGGAATAAAGAATATTAGAGATACAATTAAATATCAGCCCCCTCTTTTCTCTTTTTTCCCTTTTTAGAAGGGAGGAAAGAGAAAGAATAAAAGTGCATTCAACAGCTGTGAGACTCGGGTTCAGTTTGGAATTGAATTAGTATTCAATTTATATGGTAGTCGAATACGAACACTGGTTCTAGGGAAAGAGTATTATATAAGATACTTATTTATAAAACATAAAATTCTGTATTGTGATTTGAAAGTTTAGAAATCTTTCTATCTTATTTTCAATATTGAGTGTAGTGAAATCTAGCATAAGAGGATAGCAAGTTACAAATTCTATTTTTTTCCCTTCCTTTCTTCTTATTCGTTTCGGATTTAATGAGGAAGAGTTGAGTAAATGCACAATCGGTTCTTTTGGACTGTACCTCTTGTGTTCGAAATGTTGTTAATAAGGAATCAACGGGCATTTCCAGATATATTACTCAAAAGAACCGGCACGAGTTACGAAAATTCTGTCCATATTGTTACAAACATACGATTCACGGTGAGACAAAGAAATAGATTGAAGAGAGTACTTGCGCCCTTATCTTAATCTTACAAGGCAAGGAAAGGGAAAAATGACATTATATATATATAACATATTTAACATAGTTAAAAATAATTATAAACAAACCAAATCATGGATAAATCCAAGCGAACTTTTCGTAAATCCAAGCGATCTTTTCGTAAGCGTTTGCCCCGATCCAATCAGGGGATCGAATTGATTGTAAAAGCATGAGTTTAATTAGTCGATTTATTAGTGAACAGGGAAAAAAATTATCTAGACGAGTAAATAGATTGACCTTGAAACAACAACGATTAATTACTATTGCCATAAAACAAGCTCGTATTTTATCTTTGTTACCTTTTCTTAATAATGATAAACAATTTGAAAGAACTGAGTCGACCACTAGAACTCCTAGTCTTAGAGCCAGAAAAAGATAGGTTACTCTTTATTAACTTGAATTCAAACGCAGATTTCTATTTTGTGGTCAAAATCCAAGAATCCGGATTGAATTCTCGTGTCATAAGAAAAAAAAAGAAGAATCTCGGAAGAAGAAATTTTTTTATTGAACGTGCTGATTCATTTTTATTTTGACTGCTTTCTTTTCTCATATTTTATCATATTATATTCATTTGATTTTCTTTTTTATTCGACCTTCCCGGAGTTCATTATCCGGGCAACTCAGTTTAGCCGGTGGATTCCTTCCAACTTACTTCTTTTATGATCTCATTGGAAATCATATAAAGACAATTCCTATTTGATATAGCTATTTGAGCAAGTATTTTACGATTAAGAAGCAACTGTCTCTTGTACAGATCATTTATTAATCTACTATAACTATAGCATACCCCCCTTTCGCGAATTGCTGCATTTATTCGAGTGATCCACAAACGACGAAAATTTATTTTTTTCCTATCCCTATCCCGATGAGCCGAAACCAAAGCTCTTATTTTTTTTTGAGTAATAGTTCGAGTAAGTCTTGAATGAGCCCCCCGAAAGCTTGATGCAAATAAATGAATTTTTGTGCTACATCTCCGAGCGATATATCCTTGTCTAATTCTTGTCATTGAATAAATGAAACTTTAACGAATAACTAATAGATTTCCTAGATTTCTTTTCTTTCAGTTATTCTTTTGCCCCTTTATTATTATATTAATAACAAAACTGATTTTTCCAATGTATAAACTAAGAATTCCAATGGATTTGGCTACTATAACCTTCCCAACCACAATTTTTTATTTTTTCTAGGCTCGAAATACGAAATTGTACTATACTAGGTATTAAAAAAACAAAGTAATGATAAAGAAATAGTTACTTCTTAAACGGTGAGGTCTTCTCGATACACCGGAGCCTTTACTTCATTTAATCAATGTTATTGCGAACTAGTATAGTTCACATTCTTCGGCTCTACCCATGAATTATCCAGTAATAGGTCTTTCACAACAAGCTCTACCTATACATTAACAGTATTTAATTATGAAGGTTGGCTGGGTAGCAGACCTTGTTAGTCCGTTCTTGCAAGAGGGGTCTATGTTAACTAAGATTTCCTCCGCTTAATGGATAACCATTTGCTACCAATGGAGAATTGATTCTCATTTTGAATTTAGGTAAGTGGATTTAAACAAACAGAAACCATAAATTTCATACACAATAAAAGGGATATCATCCATTTAGGAAATATATTCCGTTTTTCTGTTATATCCTATTTGATCATTGATATTCACATTGTTCCCTTTCCTTTGTTCTAGTTCATGATCTGAACGAGTCGCACATACACCCTGTACATGTTCCTCGACGCTGAGGGCATCCCCGAAGCGCGAGGGATATTGTGACATATCTAATTGGCTGTCTTGTATTTCTAATAAGTTGTTTAATCGTTGGCATGTTGAATCATATACATAATGGGTTGGTTTAGATCGATCCTAACCGGATGATTATGAATTTGTTTTATTCAATAGAATAATAAAGATTCATAGAATAATAATATTCAATTCGGCAGGGTTCATTTCAGAATTGACGCGAAATCCAGGTTTTTGTCATTCAACCGCCACAAGATCAACAATTCCATTAGCTTGGGCCTCTGTTGCTGACATAAAACATCTCTTTCCATGTCTTTGGATACAACCTATAAGGGTTTGTCTGTTCTTTGTACATAAACCCTTGTCAGGGTTTCACGTAGTTTCAGCAGTTCTCCCACTTCCATGATGAATTCTTCCGTCGATACTTCAAACAAAAAGAATTGACTGGCGAGCCGTATGAAATAGGAAACTCTCAAGTACAGTTCTAAGGGAAGGAATTACCCCACCTATTCTGACCGGGGAGAACAGGCCATTCGCCAGGGGGATTCTAAATTTGCGGAGGCTTGGTTCGACCAAGCCGCTGAGTATTGGAAACAAGCTATAGCACTTACTCCTGGTAATTATATTGATGCTCATAATTGGTTGAAGATCACTAGACGTTTTGAATAGAATATCAGACCTTTTCTTTTTTTTAGTTATGATTTAGATTGTTTTAGATATTTTTTTATTTGTTATAATGAATTTTTTATTGGCCCCATCAGTGAAATAAAATAGATCAATCCTTTGGGAAGAATCAATAAAAGAATTTCTTTATATCCCTTCTAAGCGTTCTATTTCGTATGGTATTTTGTAGGACTAAAGGATACGTGGATAGCTTACAAAATATATTTTTTCTTTTCGTTCTTTTTTTCCTATAAAAAAGACTATTAAAACTAATCAAAAAGGCTTCGAATCACTGTGAATATATCAAAATTTCTTAGTAATAGCTAATGTCTACTCGCGTGATTTGGAATAGAGTACTATTACTCTATCTAAATCTAAAAAACATGAAGTAGCTCAAGCTAAAAAGTTTTAATTGATATCTGAAATAGACTAGGTTGCAAAAAAAAAGAGTTTTTGTATCAATCTAAAGAAAGGTTTTTATAAGTTCCAAAAGGTCCGTTGAGCACCTCCTGGCTATGTCATAATAGATCTGAACACTTGCCCCGGATCGACTTCCAGATCATAATTGCTCTAGTGAATAACTAAAGAAAATAGATAGGTGGGAGATATAAAACTAGAAGAAAAAGAAACTAATTATAAAAATATCAATTATATAATAGAAATATCTCTCCGAGATTCACTAATTATTTGACTGTTGGCTGGTCTCTTTGTATGTGTTGTCAGGAAAGAAGAGGACTCAATGATTATTCGTTCGCCGGAACCAGCAGTAAAAAATTTGGTAGATAGGGATCACATAAAAACTTCATTCAAGGAATGGGCTAGACCGAGTCATTTCTCAAGAATAATAGCTAAAGGCCCTGAAACTACCACTTGGATCTGGAACCTACATGCTGATGCTCACGATTTCTATAGCCATACCAGTGATTTGGAGGAGATCTCTTGAAAAGTCTTTAGTGCGCATTTAGCTCAACTCTCCATCATCTTCCTTTGGTTGAGCAGCAAGTATTTCCACGGTGCTCGTTTTTCCAATTATGAATCATGGCTAAGCGATCCGACTCACATTGGGCCTAGTGCCCAGGTGGTTTGGCCGATAGTGGGACAAGAAATCTTGAATGGTGATGTGGGTGGGGGCTTCCGAGGAATACAAATAACCTCTGGTTTTTTTTCCAGATTTGGCGAGCATATGGAATAACTAGCGAATTACAACTCTATTGTACCGCAATTGGTGCATTGATCTTTGTAGCGTTAAAGCTTTTTGCTGGTTGGTTTCATTATCATAAAGCTCCTCCAAAACTGGCTTGGTTTCAAGATGTAGAATCTATGTTGAATCACCATTTAGCGGGGCTACTAGGACTTGGGTCTCTATCTTGGGCGGGGCATCAAGTACATGTATCTTTACCTATTAACCAATTTCTAAACGCTGGAGTAGATCCTAAAGAAATACCACTTCCTCATGAATTTATCTTGAATCGGGATCTGTTGGCTCAACTTTATCCCAGTTTTGCCGAGGGAGCAACCTCATTTTTCACCTTGAATTGGTCAAAATATGGGGACTTTCTTAGTTTTCGTGGAGGATTAGACCCCGTAACCGGAGGTCTATGGCTAACCGATACTGCACACCATCATTTAGCTATTGCAATTCTTTTTCTGATAGCGGGTCACATGTATAGGACCAATTGGGGCATTGGTCATGGTCTAAAAGATATTTTAGAAGCTCATAAAGGTCGATTTACGGGCCAGCGCCATAAAGGCCTATATGAGATCCTAACAATGTCATGGCATGCTCAACTATCCCTTAACCTGGCTATGTTAGGCTCTTTAACCATTGTTGTAGCTCACCATATGTATGCCATGCCCCCTTATCCATATCTAGTTACTGACTATGGTACACAACTGTCATTGTTCACACATCATATGTGGATTGGTGGATTTCTAATAGTTGGTGCTGCTGCGCATGCAGCCATTTTTATGGTAAGAGACTATGATCCAACTACTCGATACAACGATCTATTAGATCGTGTTCTTAGGCATCGCGATGCAATCATATCACATCTCAGCTGGGCGTGTATATTTCTAGGCTTTCATAGTTTTGGTTTGTATATTCATAATGATACCATGAGCGCTTTAGGGCGCCCTCAAGATATGTTTTTAGATACCGCTATCCAATTACAACCCGTTTTTTCTCAATGGATACAAAACACCCACGCTTTAGCACCTAGTTCAACGGCTCCTGGGACAACAGCAAGCACCAGTTTAACTTGGGGGGGGGGCGGTGATTTAGTAGCATTGGGCGGTGTAGCTTTGTTACCTATTCCATTAGGAACCGCAGATTTTTTTGTACATCACATTCATGCATTTACGATTCATGTGACGGTATTGATACTTCTGAAAGGTGTTCTATTTGCTCATAGCTCCCGTTTGATACCGGATAAAGCAAATCCTTGGGTTTCATTTTCCTTGTGATGGGCCTGGATGGGGGGGACATGTCAAGTATCAGCTTGGGACATGTCTTCTTAGGACTATTCTGGATGGACTATTCAATTTCAGTGGTCATATTTCATTTCAGTTGGAAAATGAAGTCAGATGTTTGGGCAGTATAAACGATCAAGGAGTAGTAACTCATATCACGGGAGGAAACTTTGCGCAGATTTCTATTACTATTAATGGGTGGCTCCGCGATTTCTTTCAGTCTTATGGTTCTTCATTATCCGTATATGGCCTTTTTTACGTAGGTGCTCATTTTGTATGGGCTTTTAGTTTAATGTTTATATTCAGTGGACGTGGTTATTGGCAAGAACTTATTGAATCCATCGTTTGGGCTCATAATAAATTAAAGTTGCTCCTGCTACACAGCCGAGAGCCTTAAGCATTGTACAAGGACGTGCTGTAGGAGTAACCCATTACCTTCTGGGTGGAATTGCTACGACATGGGCTTTCTTCTTAGCAAGAATTATTGCAGTAGGATAATGGCTATGAGGATTTGAAAGGCATTGTGGCATTAAGATTTCCAAGGTTTAGCCAAGGCTTAGCTCAGGACCCCACTACTCATCGTATTTGGTTTGGTATTGCTACCACACATGACTTCGAGAGTCATGATGATATTACTGAGGAACGTCTTTATCAGAATATTTTTGCTTCTCACTTCGGGCAATTAGCAATCATTTTTCTGTGAACTTCGGAAATCTCTTTCATGTAGCTTGGCAAGGAAATTTTGAGTCATGGGTACAGGACCCTTTACATGTAAGACCTATTGCTCATGCAATTTGGGATCCTCATTTTGGTCAACCAACTGTAGAAGCTTTTACTCGAGGGGGTGCTCCTAGGCCAGTGAATATCGCCTATTCTGGTGTTTATTAGTGGTGGTATACAATCGGTTTACGAACTAATGAAGATCTTTATACTGGAGCTCTTTTTCTATTATTTATTTCTGCCATATCTTTAATAGCGGGTTGGTTACACCTACAATCGAAATGGAAACCGAGCATTTCGTGGTTCAAAAATGAAGAATCTCGTCTCAATCATCATTTATCAGGACTCTTCAGCGTAAGTTCATTGGCTTGGACAGGGCATCCATGTCGCTATTCCTGCATCCAGAGGGGAGAACGTTCGATGGAATAATTTCTTAAATGTATTACCACATCCCCAAGGGTTAGACCCACTTGTTACAGATCAGTGGAATCTTTATGCTCAAAATCCCAATTCAAGTAGTCATTTATTTGGTACCATTTTAACCCTTCTCGGGGGATTCCATCCAGAAACCCAAAGTTTATGGCTGACTGATATAGCTCATCATCATTTAGCTATTGCATTTAGTCTTCTCATTGCTGGGCATATGTATAGAACGAGTTTTGGATTGGGCACAGTATGAAAGATCTTTTAGATGCACATATCCCTCCGGGAGGGCGATTGGGACGTGGGCATAAGAGCCTTTAAGACACAATAAATAATTCGATTCATTTTCAATTAGGCCTTGCTCTAGCTTCTTTAGGGGTTATTACTTCTTTGGTAGCTCAACATATGTACTCTTTACCCGCTTATGCATTTATAGCACAAGACTTTACTACCCAAACTGCGTTATATACTCATCACCAATACATCGCAGGATTCATCATGACAGGAGCTTTTGCTCATGGAGCTATATTTTTTATTAGGGGTTACAATCCAGAACAGAATGAGGATAATGTATTGGCAAGAATGTTAGAACATAAAGAAGCTATCGTATCTCATTTAAGTTGGGCCAACCTCTTTTTGGGTTTCCATACCTTGGGACTTTATGTTCATAATGATGTCATGCTTCCCTTTGGTACTCCGGAAAAGCAAATCTTAATCGAACCTATATTTGCTCAATGGATACAATCTGCTCATGGTAAAACTTCATATGGGTTCGATATACTTATATCTTCAACGAACGGCCCGACATTCAATTCGGGTCAAAGAATATGGTTGCCAGGTTGGTTAAATGTTGTTAATGAGAATAGTAATTCACTATTCTTAACAATAGGTCCTGGAGACCTTTTGGTTCATCATGCTATTGCTCTGGGTTTACATACAACTACGTTGATCTTAGTAAAAGGTGCGTTAGATGCACGTGGTTCCAAGTTAATGCCAGATAAAAAGGATTTTGGTTATAGTTTTCCGTGCGATGGCCCGGGACGAGGCGGTACTTGTGATATTTCGGCTTGGGACGCATTTTATTTGGCAGTTTTTTTGATGTTAAATACCATTGGATGGGTTACTTTTTATTGGCATTGGAAGCACATTACATTACGGCAGGGTAATGTTTCACAGTTTAATGAATCTTCCACTTATTTGATGGGCTGGTTAAGAGATTATTTATCGTTAAACTCTTCACAACTTATTAATGGATATAATCCTTTTGGTATGAATAGTTTATCAGTCTGGGCATGGATGTATTTATTTGGACATCTTGTTTGGGTTACTGGATTTATGTTTTTAATTTCCTGGCATGGATATTGGCAGGAATTGATTGAAACTTTAGCATGGTCTCATGAACTAACACCTTTGGCCAATTTGATTCGTTGGAGAGATTAACCGGTGGCACTTTCCATTGTACAAGCAAGATTAGTGGGATTAGCCCACATTTCTGTAGGTTATATATTAACTTATTCAGCTTTCTTGATTGCCTCCACATCAAGGAAATTTGGTTAATTTTTTTAATTGAATGTTTTGTATCCGCGACAATCTCATTTCTTTCGATGAAGAAGAGATCCAACTTTTTATCTTATTTTTCTACATCTAGGATCCGACTTGTATTATGGATACTAATAGGAACTTAACGAGTAGGGCAAAAAAAAGTTTGATTCAGAGGGAAAAGAAGAGGCAAAAATTGGAACATAAATATCATTTGATTCATCGATCCTCAAGAAAAGAAATAAGAAAAGTTCGATCGTTGAGTGACAAATGGGAAATTTATGGAAAGTTACAATCCCCACCGCGGAATAGTGCACCTACACGGCTTCATCAACGTTGTTTTTCAACTGGAAGGCCAAGAGCTAACTACCGAGACTTTGGACTATCCGGACACATACTTCGTGAAATGGTTCCTGCATGTTTGTTGCCAGGGGCGACAAGATTGAGTTGGTAAGAATTAAAATCTATCTTTATTTCATTTCTATGATCGATGATCATAGACGGCCTCTTTACCATTCTGTATAAATAGGCTATTCTATTTATACAGATATGGTAGAGGGGCGCATTCAATCCTTGCTTGTATATTTGTTTTCAGTTCTTCTCTTCGGCGCGAGGTAGAGCAGTTTGGTAGCTCGCAAGGCTCATAACCTTGAGGTCACGGGTTCAAATCCTGTCTCCGCAATACTTTTGGTCAAAAAAATAGTATTTTTTACTCTGGTAACTTTAACACATTTTCTTTTGGGGTAGAAGGCAAATAAGGGAAGGATAGAATCAATACACTATGACGACTAACTATACCAAATCTTTTATCATTTTTATTTCTAATTTTAGATAGCGGGAAACGAGCCCGCGTCTTCTCCTTGGCAAAGAGATATTTTACCATTCGACTATATCCGCTTTTTGTTTCGTTCTTGATACACAATATGTCTATAATACACAATATGTCCACACATATATGATATATATGTTTGGAGCATATTTGTGCAGTGCTGGGCCGGAGACTCTCTTCAGATTGAGCCCAACTTTTTTATTAATTTGAATGAAATATTCATTTTTTTTTTCAAGAACAAGAAGTGGGCCCCCTTCTAATCTAATAATATAACTTTTTCATTTTGTTTCCTATATTTATTTTGATTTTGGGGACTTCTATTGAATGTTAATGTGTCTCACAACCAAGAATAATTCAGAGGGTCATTTTAGTTTTGTATCTAGGACAATAGGTTTAAGAGATGAGAGAATTAAGGATACCCACCAGAAAGACTAATCCAATCCATAATGGTGTACCTGAAAATACAACATTTTTGATACTTGACCGACCATCAGGAGTAGCAAAAACAACGGGTACGCTAATCAATAAGATTGATGAAGTAACAATTAATGCAAAAACAACCAATTGGAAAGCAAGAGTCATGCTTTTAATCCTCCAAGCTACCAACAAATGAACTATACCATTTGATCCCTATATCCGCCAAAAATTGTTACATCATAAAGGGATTTTACCACGAATCCATTGATTCTAATTGATTCTATATGATTTATTATATTACTACCCCTTTACCACTTTATTCTGGAGTCGGGGGAGAGTGGATTTTCTTTTTTATTTTACAAATGGCATGCTGAATCATATATCTATCCATATATCGGGATAGATAGATTGACCATCACACCCAAGAACTTTGATAGTGGCAGTATCCACTCATATGGCCATGTTCTATTCGGAGGAATAAAATAAAATTGTATTTCGGAGAGATGGCTGAGTGGTTAAAAGCCCCGGTCTTGAAAACCGGTATAGTTTACTATCGAGGGTTCGAATCCCTCTCTCTCCTTTTTTTGTTTGTCAAATATATTTTTTTATTTTATATTTTTATTTATTGGATTGATTTTGACCGGATGGTTTCATTCTCATAAATAAGGGGAAGTGGCTAGGCTATCCCGCCTAGCCAAGCCAAAAAATAGATTAAATATAAATAAAATCTTTTTTTTATGACACGATCCCTATATATATATGAGGTAACTGAAGTGACTCCTATTTCAAGTCTTTGATCACCTGTCTCAATTAAGAGGGGTCATGGAAACAACAGGTTCAAAATCACGATCAATTCCTTTTTCAAATCCTGCTGCAGCTGCACGAGCCCTTCCTGCGTGCCACAAATGCCCTACGAAGAAGAAGAATCCTAGAACAAAATGAGAAGTAGCTAACCAACTTCTAGGAGACACATAATTGACTGCACTGATCTCGGTAGCTACTCCACCCACGGAATTTAATGAACCTAAAGGAGCATGAGTCATATATTCTGCGGAACGACTTTCTTGTGAAGGTTGTATGTCTTTTTTCAGCCGACTCAAGTCCAACCCATTTGGACCCCTTAGAGGTTCTAACCAAGGAGCACGCAAATCCCAAAAACGCATAGTTTCTCCTCCAAAAATGACTTCTCCGGTCGGGGAACGCATTAAATATTTACCTTAACCGGTAGGCCCTTGAGCGGATCCCACGTTAGCTCCAAGACGTTGGTCTCTAACTAGAAAATTAAATGCTTGAGCTTGAGAAGCTTCTAGTCCAGTGGGTCCATAAAACTCACTAGGATAAGCCGTATTATTGAACCAAACAAAACAACAAGCAATGAAACCAAAGACAGATATAGCCGCTAAACTATAAGATAAGTAAGCCTCTCCAGACCATACAAGTGCACGTCGAGCCCATGCGAACGGTTTGGTTAAGATATGCCAAATTCCACCAAGTATACAAATGGAACCTAACCATACATGGCCTCCGATTATATCTTCCAAATCGTCTACACTAACAATCCATCCTCCCCCCCCCCCCCCCAAAGGGCAATTTTAGTAAATAACCAAATATGGGCTAAGCGTCAAGTTGGTGATTTTTCTTACATCTCCTCCTCTCGGAGCCCAAGTATCATATACGCCCCCAAAATAAAGAGCCTTGAGTACTAGAAGAAAAGAACCTAGACCTAACAAGATTAAGTGAATACCTAAAATTGTGGTCATTTTATTTCTTTCTTTCCATACATAACCGAAGAATGGAAAAATATTATTCAAACATCTTAGGTCCTAAAAGTGCATGATAAATACCGCCAAAGCCCAATACTGCAGCGGAAATTAAATGAAGTACTCCAGATACAAAGTACGGAAAAGTATCTATAACTTCCTCACTAGGACCTACCCCCAACCTAGAGTAGCTAAGTGGGGAAGTAAAATCAATCCTTGTTCATACATCGGATTTTCTGGTACGAAATGAGCCACTTCAAATAGATTCATTGTTCCAGCCCAGAATACTATTAATCCGGGATGGGCTACATGAGCCCCTAGTAGTTTACCGGATAAATTGATAAGCCGGGCATTCACGGCCCACCAAGCGAAACCGGTGGTTTCTTGGTCACGACCAGCTAAAGCTAAAGTTCCATTAAAGAGCGTTTCCACGGGGTAGAACCTCCTCAGGAAATATAAGGTTTTCATGAGGCTGATCTTGAGCCGCAATCCAACCACGAATACCTTCGTTTAAGAGAATATTTTTGGTGTTGAAAGTCTCAAATTCAGGATCTTCCGCCGCGCGAATTTCTTGAGAAACAAAGTCATAGGCACGTAGGTTCAAGGCCAAACCGACTATTCCAAGAGCACTCATCCATAAACCAGTTACTGGTACAAATAACATAAAGAAATGTAACCAACGTTTATTGGAAAAAGCAACCCCAAAAATTTGGGACAAAAAGCGATTAGCAGTGACCATTGAATAAGTTTCTTCAGCTTGAGTTGGGTTAAAAGCACGGAATGTGTTTGCGCCATCACCATCTTCAAATAAAGTATTTTCTACGGGAGCACCATGAATAGCGCATAGCAAAGCAGCGCCCAATACACCGGCAACTCCCATCATATGAAATGGGTTTAATGTCCAGTTATGAAATCCTTGAAAAAAGAGG
Organism: Bidens hawaiensis; assembly: GCF_021521415.1. Lineage (NCBI taxonomy): Eukaryota > Viridiplantae > Streptophyta > Magnoliopsida > Asterales > Asteraceae > Bidens > Bidens hawaiensis. The sequence continues at coordinate 1,777,672 of NW_027491237.1, read as the reverse complement.
ATAAATCGAAAGAAAGCTGCTACACCAAAACTAGGCGCAAAGAACCAACACCTAGTGGATAAATCAGGAATACAGAAACAAAAATGGCAATTGAACCAGAGAATGCGATTGCAATATAAGGTCGCAATTGAACACATCGAGCAAGTTCGAATTCACGTAACATGAAACCTATTAGTCCGAAAGCTTCGTGGTGAGCAATAAAAGTCCATAGACCGCCTAATTGACACCAACGAGTAAAATCTCCTTGTGCACATTAACAGATTTTGAATAGTGTTCTTCAAAACTAATATAAAATAAAACTTGAGTAATTCAATTCTGTAGTCTTACTTTTAAATGTCCTTCAAAAGTAAGTAAATAGATCCGACACATATAAAATGCGGTTAATCCCGCCGTGGACCAAGCTATTATTGCAAAATAGGTGACTAAAACCAACTATCATTAAGAATTTCATCTTTGGACCAAAAACAAGCAAGGGGTGGAATACCACAAATAGAAAGTGTACCTAATAAAAAAGAATTTTTAGTAATTGGTACATGTTTTGTTAAACCTCCCATAAGAACGATATTCTGACTTTTTTTTTGACAATTCCAACAAGAGTTTCCATTGACTGAATAACGGATCCCGATCCTAAAAATAATAATGCTTTAGAGTAAGCATGAGTAATCAAATGAAATAAAGCACTGTGATAAGACCCCATACCTAAAGCTAACATCATATAACCCAATTGAGACATTGTGGAATAGGCTAAACCCCTCTTAATGTCTTTTTGAGCAAGAGCTAAAGTAGCTCTGAAAAAACTGTTATTATCCCTATCAAAGAGATAAAATTCATTATGTGGGGTTTGACTATTAAAAGAGGCATAAGTCGAGCTACAAGAAAAATTCCCGCAGCTACCATCGTAGCAACATGTATAAGGGCCGAAATAGGAGTCGGCCCTACCATTGCATCAGGTAACCATACATGAAGGGGAAATTGTGCAGATTTAGCAATCGCACCGGCAAATAATTGAACAGCGCACAAAGTAACAAACACAAAATTGACTTCATTATTAGAAATCAAGTTATTGAATATTTGGAATAAATCACGAAATTCGAAACTCCTCGTTATCCAATAAAAACCCAAAATGCCTAATAATAAACCAAAATCACTAACACGATTAGTTACAAATGCTTTTTGACAAGCCTTTGCTGCAACAGGTCGTGTGAACCAATATCCTATTAATAGATACGAACACATTCCAACCAATTCCCAAAAAATATAAATTTGTATCAAATTTGAACTAGTAACTAATCCCAACATGGAAGTACTGAAAAAACTCATATAATCAAAAAATGACAAGTATCCGTGATCATGAGACATATAATTATCACTATAAATAAGAACCATAATTCCAACAGTAGAGATTAATATTGACATAATAGAAGTAAGTGGATCGATCAAGTATCCGAATTCTAAAGAAAAATCATTATTGATTATCCAAGACCATACATATTGATAGACAGAACTACTATTTATTTGCTGAATAGACATATTGATAGAAAAAATCATGACTATACTTAACAATAAAACACTTTGAAAGCCCACATACGACGACTTTTTGTTGCCGTCGGGAAAAGAAGAAGTCCTAGCCCTATTAACATATGAACTGGAAGTGGAAGAAAAGGTATTATCCACGCATATTGATATGTCTGTTCCATAAAAAAAATTATTCTTAATTAATTGTTTCCAATTCACCGGATCTTGCCTATTTCGAAAAAGTTAATAAAAAATCAAGATATGCACTAACTTATTGAATCATTTTATATTAGTATTTATTCTGAGTCTTTTTAAAATCGTTCAAATATTCAAAAAAAAGAAGTTATAATTGGTCAACTGATATGACCATGTGACATAAAAAAACCAATACTTCTATATAGTAAAAAAAATAGAGCAAGGATCAAAATTTCAGCTAAAGAGAGTACTTTATCCTGATATGAATTATAGGACTAACTAAAGGCATCGGTCTAATGAAATAAAAACTCTTGATTTTAGTTAGTTTATTTCAACTCATTAACTAATTCATTATGGGATTGATTTTTTTCCATTTCCATCAAAATAATTTATTAGTAAAGTTTAGAAGATTATAGATCTAAAATGAACTTTTTTGATCGATAAAGAATAAAAAATGACTGCGATATTTTTTATGAAACCGCGTATCCTTTAACAGGTTTATTAATAGTCTCGTTCAAATTTTCAAATCGATGGTGTATTGTTTTCTCAAGTTTGACTAAAAAAAGACTCAATTTTTTAGTCAAAAGTTTATAATCCTTTGTTATAATCCTTTGAGGGATTTTATTCTATGTAAATATATTATAGAATAAGGTAAATAAAGTATAGAATGAGTAAAATAAGGGTCTTTTAGGTTCTTTATTGATTTTATTAAGTTTGATTTAGTAGATTATAGAGAGATAACTTTGAGAGATAAACAACGAGAACTAAAAGTTCCAAACCAAAATGTTTGGTTTTACTAATAGCGTATGGAATCAAAATTTTGTTATTTTGAGTTATTTTTTATACAATTTTCACCGATCTTTGACATATCGAAATCTAAATTTCTTTTTTATGAAGAGAATCTTATTTAGACAAAAATATATATAGATAATGAATAAGAAAAAAGAATTCGTTTTGAACAATAGATGTCTTTCACATCCAACTAAAACAACTAGTAACTTTTAAATGACAGTTCCAAAAAAACGTACTTCGATATCAAAAAAGCGTATTCGTAAAAATATTTGGAAAAGGAAAGGATATGGGGCGTCGTAAAAAGCTTTGTCATTAGGGAAATCTCTTTCTACCGGTAATTCAAAAAGTTTTTTGTACGACAAACAAATAAGTCCTAAAATATAAGTCCTAAAATATCGGAATAATCAGAATAGATTTTACTAAAAATCAAAAAAAGTCTCAGTAATTTCTTAATATCAAAGTTAATCTAAAATGAACATTTGGCAGTCCCTATTCTAATCAATATGAAATAGACCCTTCATTTTAGAAAAGAATTCTTTAGTTTTAGAAAAAAAAAATCAAGAAAAAAATAAAAAAAAAATTCTTGATTTTTAGTATATTTTCACTCAAATTTTGGTGGTGGGGAGTCTTCTTTTCCCCATCGACCTTTGCAATTACAATAATGAAAAAATTTTCTGTTTTTCGGTAAGGCCAGGTATAAGATTTTTAGTTCAAATTAATGACGTGTTGACACTAATTCATTCCATTTTAAAAATTTTTGAATAACTTTATGACTTCTTAATTTATTTATTTCTTAATTTTTTTATTATATGTTAATTTATTTGCTATATGGATATGGAATGATTTTTCTATATATCGATATCTCCAATTTTCAGCCCAATCAATAAAAGAACTTAATTTTTGCAATATTTTGTACAAAATATGTGTCAATTTGGAGTAATCTAATATAGACATATTTTTGGAGTAATCTAAGGTAAAGCGTCGACTCGTTGAAGCGTAGCTCTGCTATCTCGTCAACAAACAATCCAGGTTGAGTTGTTACCTCCGCAAAAAACATATTATTCCTAGGATCCTCTTTAAAACGCTTAATAAATTCTTTCATAGTAAAGATAAATTTCTTGTAGTTCGCGTCTTGCTCTAAATTTGAATGAGGAGACATATTTTAAATTCATTGAAAATTTTATTTTTTGTTTCAAATTTATAAAATCAGATAAACCATAAAGAATGACAAAAAAAAGTAAAAAATAGTCAATAAAATGAAACTAATGAACCTTCAAATTGACTTTTGAACTAATACTTTTTATCAATTTGAATCTTTACTAATTGAATCTTTCCTAAAAAAACTGATTTGACTAAAAACCTGATTCGGTTGAATTGACTTGTTCAATCTCGACGATTGAATAGAAATAGGCTATTATGAGTTCGAGCAAGCCGCTATGGTGAAATCGGTAGACACGCTGCTCTTAGGAAGCAGTGCTAGAGCATCTCGGTTCGAGTCCGAGTGGCGCCATGCCGTCTTCTAAAAGATATCCAATAGATCCTATAATAAAAAAAAATTCCCATTTCATTTATTAATTAATATAGGGGATCCCCCCACTTTTTTTTCATTTTTATGATATTTTCAACTTTAGAGCACCTATTAACTCAAATTTCTTTTTCTATTGTTTCAATTGTAATTACACTTCATTTGATAACCTTATTGGGCAATGAAATAATAAAACCATATTATTCATCAGAAAAGGGGATGATAGCTACCTTTTTATGCCAACAGGATTCTTAATCACTCGTTGGATTTATTCAGGCCATTTCCCCCTAAGTGATTTATATGAATCATTAATTTTTCTTTCGTGGAGTTTCTTCCTTATTCATATAGTGCCTTATTTCAAAATAAGAAAAATTGATTAAACCACAATAACTGCCTCAAGTACTATTTTTACCCAAGGCTTTGCTACTTCGGGTCTTTTAAATGAAATACACAAACCCACAATATTAGTACCTGCTCTACAATCGGAATGGTTAACAATGCACGTAAGTATGATGATATTGAGCTACGCGAGTCTTCTTTGTGGATCATTATTATCAGTAGCACTTCTAGCCATTACATTTAAAAATCGTTTTTATAGTTCTAAAAGTAATAATTTATTAAAATTAAATGCATCATTTTCATTTGGTGAAATCCAATACAAGAATGAAAGAAACAATATTTTGAAAAAAAATTCTTTTTTTCTGATAAGAATTATTACAAGGCCCAATTTCTTAAACAATTGGATTCTTGGAGTTATCGTGTGATTAGCCTAGGATTTGTTTTTTAACCATAGGTATTCTTTCAGGAGCAGTATGGGCTAATGAAGCATGGGGATCATATTGGAGTTGGGATCCAAAGGAAACTTGGGCCTTTATTACTTGGATCGTATTCGCAATTTATTTGCATACTCGAACAAATCAAAATTTGCAAGGAGCAAATTCCGCAGTTGTGGCAACTCTAGGCTTTCTTTTAATATGGATATGCTATTTTGTAACATCCTACTTTCGGTTATATTAATAAAATAAACTTCGTCTATTTTATAATGGGTTGTTATCGGTTTAGATAAATAGAATATGAGTTGGGCTAGTGTTGGGTAAATGGATATGGGTTATGGACTTGGGGTATGAAAGAAGAAGGAAAGACCATGGGCTTAAGTCCATGACCCCTAAATATAAATACCAATAATCATCACTTAATCCAAATTCACACATATTCCATACACCACCTAAAAACACACACTTAAGATTTCTCTCTTGTTCTCCCTTATCCCTAGCCAAAATCAAGAAGGAAACCGAGCACCGACCCGAGGTAACGATAGTTTAATGTTGTATGAGCTTAACCCGTTAGATATAGTTGTGAAACGACGAGCCAACACCGTTAAACCATTTAAATCACGAGATCCGGGTGGAATCGGGTATAAACCGAACCTATGATGATCTTAGGGATCACCCTACCTCAGATCTCGATCGAACGGGACGAAAAACGTGAAAAACGAGCTAAAACTCGTTTTTCCGGTGAGTTCGCGTTTACCAGCGGTTTTCCGGCAATGACGGCGCTGGAAAAGTAATACGAGGTTAAGGGTATGTCAGGGAATGTTCTGACATTCCCTGACCTAACCCTAGTTTGCTAGGGGGGATTAACGAATCAAAGGTGATTCTCTAAGACGATTCGCTGAGGAAAGAATAACGAACTAGTTGTAGTTCGTATCTAATTTGTTAAGGGAAAGGGGTAACGAATTACCCTTGATTCGCTATAACCAGTTCGTTAGAGAAGATGACGAATTAGATGGACCAATTCGTTACATGGGTTGGTTCGCTTGGGACTGATTCGTTAAGGTCCAATTCGCTATATGGACCAGTTCGTGAAAGGGTCCAATTCGTCATAAGGACCATTTCGCTATAATGCTTGATTCGTTACAAATCCAGATTCGTTATAATAGTTAATTCGCTATGAACTCCCATTCGTTAAGGACTGAATAACGAATTAGAACTTTGATAAAATGACAGAACAGTCCCCGGACTTTTAAAAGAATGAATTAATTACAATTAGGCCCTTGAACTTTTGAGTTAGCAAATTAATTAATGATTCAAAATCTTAATGGAAAATGTGTTATGACAGTTAATGGAAAATGTGTCGACCCCAGCCAGGGGCTCTGCCCCTTGGACCCTGCTAGGGGCTTCCACCCCTAGACCCCGCTGCCAGGGGCGCGGCCCCCAGAGCCCCATTCGTTATGGGTTATAAAAATGATAGAAATACGATATGAGATAGAATAGTTAATTGATACATGTAAATATTATACAGTTAGCCGTGCACAGCTCAAGAAAGGAATTACCATTAACGGTGAACGTAACTGACTTCAGGTGAGTTTCTAGCCCCATTCCTTGCTATGTTTTCGGGGTTGTGTGCATACTCGATGTGATTTGTTAATACACTTATCCTAAGTGATAAGTGTATGCCATATATGTATTATGTGAAATGTATGAATCGTTTCTTATCGATACATGAACGATCTTCGGAATTGCATGTATTGCCAGGAAATGGTTGATGTTATATGTATGTTGTAAGATGAAGAATAAATGATGCATGTATGAAACTTACGATTATGTATATAGAAAAGTATGTTAAAAAGGTATGGAAGAAAGGGTACCAGACCCTAATAATATCCGAGGATGAAGGGTGACCGGACCCTAATAATATCCGAGGATGAAGGGTTACCGGACCCTAATAATATCTGAGGATGAAGAGTGACCGGACCCTAATAATATCCGAGGATGGAGGGTACCGGACCCTAATAATATCCGAGGTATGTAGGGTGAATGCTCTTTATAACATAAGGCTTATTATGAATGTATATGAAAGAACGATGGACAGGTTAAGTATGTAATGCGTACCTACGGGCACGTATATGTGTATGTAAAGTAAGTTATGTGATTAACTAGAACTCACTCAGTGTAGCTGACTTTTAGTATGCACGTAAGAAAATAGGTTGAGGCAGCTCGCGTGATTGAAGACACATAGCATGGAATCGAATATGATGGCATCTCGAAGGAATGTATGTTTTAAAAGACTATGTTTTGTTTTAAATGACTATGAATGTTTTATAAGACAAGTTTGGAGGTTATGTAAGATGTTATGGTTGAAGTTTTATATTCTGCGTAAGGTTTTAATTAACTCTGATTTGTAGAATTGTGTTTATGAGTAAATCCAACAGCAAAGTAGGGCTACCGGTAACGGGGCTTTACAAGTTGGTATCAGAGCAAAGTTCGAGAGATTTAAGCATCCTATAAGCTTAGACTCGAATAGTGAACAGGATTAAAGTAAGAAAAGAAAGAAGATGCCAGTTCGAGATAGCCATGTGTCACTCAAGCAAGCTCAGTAACGGTAAAGTGTATGATTAAATATGTATTTAAATGTTAGCTTAATTGCTAAAGAAAGAATATGTGAATGTTAGGGATAGGATTAATTGATTATTCGATTGGTTAACTGTTTATAGTAGAACCAACACAAATAGACTCATAAGAGGAAGTGTATAGGACACGGAAAGTAACGTGATCAGCTAATCTCAGATGGCCACTGTTATTACCTGTTAGCCTTACTATCCTTGTACTAAATGGTTCCTTGAGTGATGACGTTTGTGTTTTCCTTTCCAGAATACGATGGATGGATCTAGGGCAGTTGCTGGAGCAGGAGGCCGCACTGGACGTCGTGGCAGGCCTCGTCGTGTCCAACGACCTACGGTAGAAACAACTTTCAACACCGAAGAAGAAGGAAGCGCAGCTGGAGGAAACCTTAACAACAATGAAGGGGTCCAACTCGATCCCTTAATTCAAGCAGCTATTGTTCAAGCTGTGGCCACTGCTGTAAAGAACATGAAACCGGAGAGGTCTGCTAGAGATCGTGAAAGAACAGCTGAAGGAGTAGGAGGAGATGGTAGGAAAGACGATGAAGGAGAAAGAGATGCCTCGAGTGAGGTTAAGTCTGTGAAGGTTGATGATAGAAAGAGGGGCCAAGGTGGATGCAACTATAAGTCCTTTAAGGGTTGTGACCCGCCAAAGCTGACTGGTTTGGGAGACGCAATCGCTACCCTTCAATGGATAACCGCCATGGATAAAATTATCCGCATTAGCTAGTGTCGTCCCGATCAAGCTGTCGGATATGCCACCCAATCATTTGAAGAGGAGGCGATGTATTGGTGGGAAAGTGTGGAGCAGAGGAAGAGTCGGGACGAGATTAAAGGCATGAAGTGGGAGGATATGAAGGAGTTAGTGATGAAGAGGTTCTGTGTTGACACCGAGGTTGAGAGGGCGGAAATAAAGTTTCTGAACCTGAAGGCCGGGACGATGACACATCGTTAGTATACTACTGAGTTCAACCGAATGTCTAGGTTGGTACCCGATATAGTTAAAACTGAGGCTAAGAGGATCAAGTGTTATGTGAGGGGATTGCCACAGAAAGTCCGCACGCTAGTTAGGACAAGTAAACCTGCTACCTTTGACTCGGCCGTCGAGCTCGCAGAGATGGTTTATGCAGACCTGGCAGCGGATGATATTGTGGTGGAAGAAGGGAAGAAATATAAGAAGTGGGTCAATGTCAAGCGACCGGGTACTCAGTTATGGAACTCTAAAGACAAGAAGTAGAAGGTGTGGGAGAGAAAGACATGCAAGACATGTGCGAAGGTGCACGGTGGAGAGTGTAAGTGGGGCACTGGTTCGGATGTGTGTCACAAGTGTGGGAAGGCTCATGGTGGAGAGTGTAGAATGGGAAAAAATGTCTGTTATAAGTGTCGGACGGTGGGACACTATGCTAATGAATGTGATGCAAAACCCACATGCTTCAAGTGTGGTAAGACGGGTCATATGGCAAGGGAGTGTACTAATGGTGGAGCTGGAGGTAGTGGAAAGAAGGATACCGATCAAGCTAGGCCAAGGACTAGAGCCTACATGCTGACCCAAGAGCAGGCTAAATAGATTCCGGATGTTGTGAGTGGTACGTTTTTAGTAAACGGTATTTCTGCTTCAGTATTGTTTTATTCGGGTGCGAATAAAAGTTTCGTAGCTACACGGTTTAGTAAATTAGCTAAAATGAAATGTTTCTGAGTGTCTGAAACCTTTATAGTAGAAATTGCTAGTGATACTTTGGTTAAAATAATGAGAATGGTTAAAAATTGTAAGATAGAGTTAGACGGACATGAGTTCCCTGTTACCTTGTATGTTATGACCTTAGAAGGATTCGACGTTGTTTTGGGAATGGATTGGTTGTCTGAGTACGAAGCTCTGATAGTGTGTAAGAATAGGATAATAAGTTAAAAGCCTTGGATGGTAGTGCGGTGACGGTTTATGGTGATAAGGAGAGTTCTGGGCTTACTATCATTTCGATGATGAAAGCCGAGGGATTGTTAAGGCGAGGGTGCGGTGCCTACCTGCGTATGTTGTCAACGCTACAGCCGAGACGAAAGAGATGAAAGATGTTCCTATCACGTGCGACTACCCAGAAGTATCCCCTAAGGATCTTCCGGGGTTGCCACCGGAGCGAGAGATAGAATTTCAGATAGATTTAGTCCCAGGAGCTCAACCTATCTCGAAAGGGCCTTACTATCTAGCACCGTCCGAGATGAAAGAACTGATGTCCCAACTACAAGAACTCCTCGATAAAGGTTTTATTAGACCAATTGTTTCCCCATGGGGCGCACCAATGTTATTCGTGAAGAAGAAGGATGGAAGTATGAGAATGTGCATAGACTATCGCGAGTTGAACAAACTTACGGTAAAGAATAGATATCCTTTGCCAAGGATTGACGATCTATTTGACCAACTGCAAGGTTCGAGTTTGTTCTCACGAATAGATCTTAGATCAGGCTACCATCAATTGAAGGTGAAGGAGGTAGACATCCCTAAGACAGCGTTCCGAACATGGTATGGACACTACGAGTTCCTTGTGATGTCATTCGGTCTAACAAATGCTCCTGCAGCATTTATGGACATGATGAATAGGGTGTGTCGGCTGATGTTGGATAAGTCAGTTATCGTCTTCATTGATGATATATTGATTTATTCAAAGAGCGAGTCTGATCATGCCGAGCATCTGAGAGAGGTATTGGAGACTTTGAAGAAAGAGAAGTTATATGCTAAGTTTTCGAAATGCGCGTTCTGGTTATGAGAAGTGAAATTTCTAGGTCACGTGATTAATCCTGAAGGGATTACCATTGACCCAGCTAATATTGAAGCGATAACTAACTGGAAGACTCCACAGAATTCGACTGATATACGGAGCTTCCTAGGTTTAGCTGGATATTATAGGATATTCATCGTAGGTTTCTCCAAGATAGCCGCACCATTGACCGGTATGACCCGAAAGTCGATAGTATTCAGTTGGGGTAAGTTTCAAGAAGAGGATTTTCAGGAGTTAAAGAAGAGACTCACGCAAACTCCAATCCTTGGATTTGGCTGTTTGTACTGATGCTTCGCATCGTGGGTTTGGTTGTGTGTTGATGCAACGAGGAAAGGTGATAGCTTACGCATCTAGACAGTTGAAAGTCCATGAGAGTACTTATCCGACGCATGATTTAGAGCTAGCAGCAGTAGTGCATGCTCTCAAGATATGGAGACATTATCTGTATGGTACTAAGTGTACCATTTACAGAAATCTTAAGAGTTTAAAGTACTTCTTCGAGCAAAAAGAGCTGAATATGAGGCAGAGGAGGTGGTTAGAATTGATAAAGGATTACGACTGCGATATTAAGTACTACTCTGGTAAAGCTAGTGTGGTCGCCGACGCGCTAAGCCATAAGAACGAGGAAGTCCTTGAAACAGTGAAGTCATACCAGTTGATTATGAACTCAAGTCTGTTTGATGAAATCGTCAAAGTACAGTCTGAAGTGTTGATAGATGAAGGACTAGTGAAGAAGAAGAGAATTTTCGGTCAGAAAGACGAGTTGATGGAAAACACTCATGGTATTAAACCTAGGTTTGACCATATGTGGATCCCACGCCATGGAGATCTCAGAGGTCGAATCTTATATGATGCTCATAAGTCAAGGTATTCGATTCATCCAGGAACTACGAAGATGTACCAAGATTTGAAAAGAGATTAGTGGTGGCCAGGCATGAAGAATGATGTAGTAGATTATGTCAGTAAGTGCCTAACTTGCTTGCAAGTCAAGGCAGAGCACCAGAAACCTTATGGGAAGATGCAGCCTCTAGAAATACCAGAATGGAAATGGGAACACATCACCATGGATTTCATAACTAATCTACCTCGTACAGCTAAGCATCATGATACCATCTGGGTGATAGTGGACCGTTTGACCAAAAGAGCTCACTTTCTGCCCATACGAGAGGCCATCTCGTCATAAACGTTAGCAAATATGTTCATAAAAGAGGTTGTGGCTAAGCATGGAGTGCCGTTATCGATCATGTCTGATAGAGATACTCGATTCACTTCGAGGTTTTGGAAGAAGTTCCATGAAGCTATGGGAACGAGATTGAACATCAGTACGGCGTATCATCCTCAAACCGATGGACAGTCTGAGAGGACGATCCAAACCCTTGAGGATATGTTACGTGCTTTTGTTTTAGACTTTGGAGGAAGTTGGGATGATCATCTGCATCTAGCAGAGTTCTCCTATAACAACAGCTACCATTCAAGTATTGGTATGCCACCGTTTGAAATGTTATACGGTAGATGATGTAGAACCCCGGTGTATTGGGAAGAGATTGGCCAGAAAGAGATGAGAAGCCTAGAAGTTGTGCAAGAAACCTCTTCAAAGATCGATCAGATCAAGGCAAGAATGAAAGTTGCTCAAGACAGACAGAAGTCGTATGCTGATAAGCGGCGATGACCGATTGAGTTTAACATTGGTGACAATGTGATGCTCAAGGTCTCTCCTTGGAAAGGAATCATTCATTTAAGGAAGAGGGGAAAGTTGAGTCCAAGGTACATTGGACCGTTTAAGATTATAGATCGTGTAGGTGAAGTGGCTTATAAGCTAGACTTGCCAGAAGAGTTAGAAGGAATTCATTCAACCATCCATGTTTCTCACCTAAGGAAATGCCTAGCTGATGACACGTCTCATGTGCCATTAATGGACATTGAGGTTGACGAACAGTTGAACTATATTGAACAACCGATCGAGATAGTTAACCGCAAGGAGAAGCAACTTCGTCACAAGGGTATACCTTTAGTGAAAATGATATGGAAGCATTGCAAGGGTTCAGATGCTACTTGGGAAGCTGAGGATGAGATGCGCAAGTTTTACCCGAATTTGTTTATGTAATAGTTAGGTTTCGGGGACGAAACCTCTTTAAGGAGGGAAGACTTGTAACATCCTACTTTCGGTTATATTAATAAAATAAACTTCGTCTATTTTATTGTGGGTCGTTATCGGTTTAGATAAATAGAATATGAGTTGGGCTAGTGTTTGGTAATTGGATATGGGTTATGGACTTGGGGTATGAAAGAAGAAGGAAAGACCATGGGCTTAAGCCCATGACCCCTAAATATAAATACCATTAATCATCACTTAATCCACATTCACACATATTCCATACACCACCCAAAACACATACTTAAGATTTCTCTCTAGTTCTTCCTTATCCCTAGCCAAAATCAAGAAGGAAACCCAGCACCGACCCGAGGTAACGATAGTT
>NW_027491237.1:1737500-1760000 GCF_021521415.1 Bidens hawaiensis | reverse complement strand
CGTCCCAGAGCATATTCCCTGTACCCGAATATTTCTTTTATGTTCTAACAAGGTTGTGTTTCACGGTCTAATATTGGATAGAAGAGTATTCCTCTTTCTTTTTTTATTTTGAATGATTCTTTTCGGAATCATATCTGAATTTTTCACAAACTGAACTAAATCTAGTTCAAATGACATGCAAAAGTAACTAAACCCTTTTGATAAAGATAAGATAAGATGTAGAAAGATTACTTAACCTCAGGTTCAAATATGAAAATACATATAAAAGAGGAAGTGCTTAGCCTATAGGTATGTACTGTTATCATGTATGTATTGTTATCCTATTTCAGTGACAAAAAGTCTTTCTATTTTTGTGAAAAAGAGTTTTCATACTTACTTAAAAAATGAAATTTTAAATATTTAACAATTATATTTATTTTCATTGTTCGATCTATTTAAATTATTTGCTTTACATCATTGAGAATTCCATTCGAAAAGAAAAAGAAAATGATCTTTATTATGATAATCAAATGGAGTCTTTAATGTAAAACTTGACTCAAATAATGATATAGAAGTAAGAAACTTTTTCAAGTATAAAGATTTCTAATGATTCTTTATGGATTGAATCTTTGGGAAGTTTTGGGAAGTTGGAATTAGTAAGTCTATCTTATTGAGTCACTTGAAGAGGAAGAGTCAAATAGATTTTATTTATCAAATAGATTTTATTTATATTTATTTAGAATTTTATTTATTAGTGTGATTTCTGTTAGTTATGTTATTTCTCTACTTAGATTTCTGGATATTTTTGTTAGACATTTATTGAGATAGAGATTTATATCAAAATGTTCCATTTACCAATATAACTTGATACGGAAATAGATCGAGTAATCTGGATATCTTATTTAATATAATTTTACAAACTTAATTTGTAAAATTAAATTTAAAATTGTATAAAATTTCTAATATAATATAACTATTATATTAATGTCTATTAGCAATATATAATATAACTATTATATTAATGTCTATTAACAATTTATATAATTTATCACATTTTGATGACCAGTCTCTGGTAGACAGTTTCTATGGGGCGTAGGCCTCCCAAAAGGTAACGGAGGCGTGCAAAGGTTTCCTCGGTCCGGACGGAGATTGGCCCTCGAGTGCAAAGGCAGAAGGGAGCTTGACTACAAGACCCACCCGTCGAGCAGGGACGAAAGTCGGCCTTAGTGATCCGACGGTGCCGAGTGGAAGGGCCTTCGCTTAACGGATAAAAGTTACTCTAGAAATAACATGCTGATCTTCCCCAAGAGCTCACATTGACGGGAAGGTTTGGCACCTCGATGTCGGCTCTTCGCCACCTGGGGCTGTAGTATGTTCCAAGGGTTGGGTTGTACGTGAGCTGGGTTCAGAACGTCGTGAGACAGTTCAGTCCATATCCAGTGTGGGCGTTAGAGAATTGAGAGGACCTTTCCCTAGTACGAGAGGACCGGGAAGGACGCACCTCTGGTGTACCAGTTATCGTGCCCACGGTAAATGCTGGGTAGCCAAGTGCGGAGCGGATAACTGCTGAAAGCATCTAAGTAGTAAGCCCACCCCAAGATGAGTGCTCTCCTATTCTGACGTCCCCAGAGCCTCCGGTAGCACAGCCGAGACAGCGACGGGTTCCCTGCCCCTGCGGGGATGGAGCGACAGAAGTTTTGAGAATAGAAGAGAAGGTCACAGCGATACAAGCCATTTATCATTACGATAGGTGTCAAGTGGAAGTGCAGTGATGTGTGCAGCTGAGGCATCCTAACAGACCGGTAGACTTGAACCTTGTTCCTACATGACTCGATCAATTCGATGGGGCACTCGCCATCTATTTTCATTGTTCAACTCTTTGACAACATGAAAAACCAAAAGCTCTGCCCTCCCTCTCTATCCATCCAAGGGATGGAAGCGCAGAGTCCTTTGGTGACCCCAGTCAATAATCGGGGCCTCGCAATGACTATTTTATCTCATACCTTTCTTCGTTCATGGTTCGATATTCTGGTGTCCTAGGCGTAGAGGAACCACACCAACCCATCTCGAACTTGGTGGTTAAAGTCTACTGCGGTGACGATACTGTAGGGGAGGTCCTGCGGAAAAATAACTCGACGCTAGGATGATAAAAAAACTTCACACCCCCCGTTCTTCATACTTTTTCAACTTCATACTTTTTCAATATGAAAAAAAAATGAAAAATAAAAAGGTCGTCTTATTCAAAACCTCAATTCTGACATCACTTCTCTCCCACTTCACACCCCGGAACGCGCCGTTCTTATAGAGATAAATAGAGATAAAGGCGCTTTAACATCTTCTTAACCCGAAATGGCTGGGGAGAGCAAAGGTTCCTTTTTTGAGGGTACTTCCGGGAACAGATCCACCGGAGACGCAGTAGGGCCTGTAGCTCAAAGGATTAGAGCACGTGGCAACGAACCACGGTGTCGGGGGTTCGAATCCCTCCCCGCCCACAACCAGCCCAAAAGGGAAGGGAATTTCCCTCTGGGGTAGGAAACTCATGATCGGGATAGCGGGCTATGGAACTTGGGTGTGGGTCCTTTGTCGAAATGGAATGGACTTTTTATTTATTATTTGTCGTAAATGAGGTAAGAATTACACATAGTATGCGTATGCCCGTCCCCCATCAGCGTATTTTTTTGTTTTACGCGCCCGTAACTCTTCCTCAGCCAGGATGGGGCAGAATAGCAGAGCAAGTACAAGTATTAGTAGCATAACAAAAACGTGTTCCTCGTCATTAATATGTTTGCTCGCAGCAATTGTGGCCTCTCGGTAGAATCGATGACTGCTCTTTGATGCACTGCTAGTACTAGTACATCTGAGAATTCTTAATTGGATAGTTGTAAGTAGCCCCAGGGCTATGGAACAAAGGAATATCCCGGACCTACACCGGGGTGTTGACGGTGATTTTCAAATCTCCTCAAGTAGGATTCGAACCTACGACCAATCGGTTAACAGCCGACCGCTCTACCACTGAGCTACTGAGGAACAACGGGAGATTCAATCTCATAGAGTACCATTCCCGTTCTCAACCCATGACCAATATGAGCTCGAAGCTTCCTTCGTAACTCCCAGAACTTCTTCATAGTGTTTCCCCTCCATGCCTCATTTCATAGGGGAACCTAAAAGTGGCTCTATTTCATTATATTCCGTCCATATCCCAATTCCATTCATTTAATATACTTTTGGTGTCATTCACATGACAGATGTCATTTCTAGTCTATTTCTTTCTATTTCTTTTCTATATATGGAAAGTTTCAAAATCATCATATAATAATCTAGAAATTGCAATAGAAAAGAAAAAAGGAGGTTTGTGATGATTTTGAAATCTTTTCTACTAGGTAATCTAGTATCCTTATGCATGAAGATAATCAATTCGGTCATTGTGGTCGGACTCTATTATGGATTTCTGACCACATTCTCCATAGGACCTTCATATCTGTTTCTTCTCCGAGGTCACGTTATGGAAGAAGGAGAGAAGAAGGAGCCGAGAAGAGGGTATTAGCAACAACTGGTTTTATTACGGGACAACTCATAATGTTCATATCGATCTATTATGCGCCTCTGCATCTAGCACTGGGTAGACCTCATACAATAACTGTCGTAGCTCTACCATATCTTTTGTTTCATTTCTTCTGCAATAATCACAAAAACTTCTTTTATTATGGATCTACTTACAGAAATTCAATGCGTAATCTCAGAATTTAATGTGTATTCCTGAATAATCTCATTTTTCGAATCATTTCATTTTACCAAGTTCAATGTTAGTGAGATTAGTCAACATTTTTATGTTTCGATGCAACAGCAAGATTTTATTTGTAACAAGTAGTTTTGTTGGTTGGATAATTGGTCACATTTTGTTCATGAAATGGATTGGATTGTTATTTGTTTGGATACGGCAAAATCGATCTATTCGGAAGTACATTCGATATATTAAATACCCTGTGTCAGAATTAAAAAAAAAGATGACTGGTATATTTAGTATTTTATTATTAGTTACCTGTGTCTACTATTTAGGCAGAATACCGTCACTTATTTTTAGTGATAAACTGAACGAGCTCGACAAAATGGAAGAAGAAGAAGTTGATTATATGTATGGGAATCAAGAAAATTTGAGACTTGAAAAACAGAAAAAAAAAATGAAGAAAAATACTTTTTTTTTTAAAACCTATTCTTACTTTTTTTTCGATTATAACCGATGGACGCGTCCATTACGATACATAAGAAAGATAAATAAAAAATTGAAAGGCTCTGTAAGAAAAGAAACCTCACAATATTTTTTTTATACATGCCAAAGCGATGGAAAACAAAGAATATCTTTTACATATCCTCCGAGTTTGTCAACTTTGGGGAAATAGTAGCAAGAAGAATATTGTTGTTTACATTAGAAAAAATCTCCCCTAATGAACTATACGCCGAGTGGCTTTATACCAATAAAGATAAAAATAACAACTTAAATAATGAATTGATAAATAGAATTGAGGCCTTAGAGACAGTATTTTTTTCTCTAAATATACTTGAAACAAAGACTAGATTGTCTAATGCTGAAACGAAAAAAAAATTTGCCTAGTGAAAATGTATGATCCCTTTTTGAATGGGATGTATCGTGGAAGAATGAAGAAATTTTTTTCTTCTTCAATCATAAATGAAACTTCGATAGAAAATTGCATAGAGACAGCTGAACTAAATAAAATTCATGGTATCCTTCTTCCCTATCCTAATTCTCCAGAAAATGAACAGAAAATCGAAATATCAGAAAAAAAACAAGTCAAAATCGATTAAAAAAATAGGTTAAAGTTTTCATTAAATGCAATTCTAACTAACCCTAAACGTGAAAAAAAATATATTGGAATAAACGAAATAGGTAAAAAACTCCCTCGATGGTCATACAAATTAATCAACGAGTTGGAGCAATATTTTATAAAACGACGAAAAGAACAAGGCATAATGCAAGGGTTGGATCACCAGCTTCGAACAAGAAAATTTAAACATATAGCATTTTTAACTCGTTTCACACGAAGTTTTAAGAAGTCTAATTTCAAGAATTGTAATCTTTATAAAAAAATTAATATTTCAAGGTTTTATAAGTTGTTTGGAAGAACCAGATTTTCGTCGAGCCTTAATCAAAAGCTCTAGCCGTATTCAAATGCGTAAAATGGTTATTTGGGGACCGTCTCAAGGAAATCCCCATTCCCCACTTTTTTTGGAAAAACGGATGATTTTCCTTTTCCTATATCTGACCAACTGAAACTTTTTTTTATATTAGAGATTGGTTGGGCAAAAGTCAGAATTCGAGATTTTAAATAAACAATTCCATATAAAAAAACGACCGGGAAGATGCAATAGAATTCTGGGAGAACATTCCATATGCACAAAAATTAAGAAGTGTTCTGTTACTAACTCAATCAATTTTTAGAAGATATATTAAATTACCCTTATTGATAATAGCTAAGAATATTGGCCGTATTTTATTACGACAATCTCCGGAATGGTACGAGGATTTCCAAGATTGGAATAGAGAAATTTATCTAAAGAGTAGCTATGTTGGTCTTCAATTTTCAAAAACAGAATTTCCTAAAAATTGGTTCAGCGAAGGTTTTCATATCAAAATCCTATATACTTTTCGTTTGAAACCTTGGCACAAATCTAAGCTACGACTCTCTGATAGAGATCAAAAGAAAAAGATGATTTTGATTCTTGTTTTTTAACAGTTTTTGGAATGGAAACGGAATATCCTTTTGGTGCTCCGCGAAAAACACCTTCCTTTTTTGAACCAATTTTGAAATATATAGACTATAAAGTCAAAATAAGAAAAATTAACTTTAGAGTTCGAAGAGCTTTAAAAAAATTAAAAAAAAAAGAAGAAAAAGCATTTTTATTTTTAAAACAAATACTAAAAGAACTTTTAAAAGGAATGAAAATTCCATTATTTATACCGCGAGAAATATACAAATCAAATGAAAAGGATTCTATAATAAGCAATCCGAGAATTCATGAATCACTTAGTCAAAATCGATATACAGGTTTCACAAATTATTCACAGGCAGAAGAAGAAATGAAACCTAGAATTGATAAAAGAAACAGAATCATAAATCAAAAAGAAGTAAAGAAAAAAAAAAAATAATGGAAAATCACCGCCAAAAATTTGGAAAATATTCAAAATAAAAAATATTAAATTAATAGTTCAATTTTTCTTTAAAAGATATACATAAATATCTTTCTATATATCATTAATGTGCGCAGAATCGCTCTACAACTTTTTATAGAATCAACAAAAAAATTATTAAGAAATACATTGACAATAACGAAACAAATCAAGAAAGAAAAAAAAAATAAATAAAATGGACTTTATTTCGACAATCAATATAAAAAAGGCTTTTGATAATCTTAGAAATAGTAAGGGGAAGTCACATATTTTTTTTGATTTATCTTACTTGTCACAAAAATATGTACTTTTAAAATTATCACAAACCCAGGTTATTCATTTCAATAAGTTAAGATCTATTCTTCAGTATAATGGACCGTCTTTTTTTCTTAAGAATGAAATAAAGGATTTTTTTGGAAGACAATGGATATTTGATTCCGAAGTAACACATAATAAACTTCCAAATTATGGAATGAATCCTTGGAAAAACTGGTTAAGAGGTCATTATCAATACGATTTATCTCAGATTACATGGTCTAGATTAGTCCCACAAAAAGGGCGAAATGGAAAAAAGAAATGCCAGACATCTCAAAATAAGGATCTGAATAAATGGTATTCCTATAAAAAAGACCAATTATTTTATTACAACAAAAAAATAATAATCTCGAAAGTCTATTTTTTATTAAATAAAGAAGAAAATTTTCAAAAACAATCTAGATATTATCGTTTATCATATAACTATATTCATTCTGAAACTAAGAAGGCCTATATTTCTAGATCATCATTAGAAACAAATAAGAAGCAAGAAAATTCCACCAGAAAGAAAGAAATTTTTTTTAACATACTCAAAAATATTCCTATCAAGAGTTATCTAGTAAAAAGCAATTATATATATATGAAAAAAATACAAATAGAAAATATTTGGGTTGGAAATTGAATAAAAATATTCAGGTTGAACCTAATAAGGACCAAACAAAAATAGGGGATAAAATTCATAATAATGGTACTTTTTAATCTTCCGATTGATTCAAATTCCGAAATCAATTCCAAAAAGGTCTTTTTTGATTGGATGGGAATGAATGAAAAATTATTAATCTTAAATCGCCTCATATCAAATCCGAAATTTTTTTTCTTTCCAGAGCTTATGATACTTTATCATAATATAAAGAGAAACCTTGGTTTATCCCAAGCAACTTACTTCTTTTTAATTTGAATATAAATCCAAATTTTAGTGAAAATCAAAATATAAAGGGAAGGCAAGAGGAGGGTGAGGATTTTTTAAATTTTAGCCCATCCAATTCAAAACAATATTTTGAATTAAAGAATCAAAACAATATTGAAGAATCTTTTTTAGAATCAATTGAAAAACTAAACATATTATTTAAAGGAGATTTTCCTTTGCAATTAAGATGGACTAGACGTTTGAATCAATTGAATCAAAAAATGATGAATAATATCCATATATACTGTCTACTGGTTAGCCTCATAATTGTAAGAAATATTACTATATCCTATATTCAAAGGAAAGAAATCAATCTGGATATAATGAGGAGACGTTGAAATCTTACACAATTAACTCAAAAGGGAATTTTGATTATGGAACCTGCCCGTCTATCTGTAAAAAATGATGGACAGTTTTTATGTATCAAATCATAGGTATTTCATTGGTTCATAAAAGTAAGCACCAAAGTAATTAAAGATACCGAAACCCCCAAAATGTTGCTAAGAATCATTTTGATGAATCCATTCCAAGACATAAAAGAAAAACTCTAAATAGCGACAAAAATAATTCTAATTTGCTTGTTCCTGAAAAAATTCTATCGTCTAGACGTCGTAGAGAATTGAGAATTCTAATTTCTTTCAATTTAAAGAATCAAAATAATGTGCATAGAAATCAATTATTTTGAAAGGAGAAAAAGATAAAAAACTGGAGTCAATTTTTGGATGAAAGTGAAAATTTTGACATAAAAAAAAATAAATTAATTAAATTAAAGTTCTTTTTTTTTGCCTACTTATCGATTAGAGGATTTAGCTTGTATGAATCGCTATTGGTTTGACACCAATAGTGGGAGGCGCTTTAGTAAGTTAAGGATATATATGTATCCATAATTGAAAATTTTGAGTTTCCTATATATTCTGTTGTTCTATCAATCATATTTTTTCATTTTTTCTATTGCCCGTGATCTGTAAATATCCATGTTATATGCAAGTAACCCGATGCACACATGTACTGTCCTACATCCCAGTTTAGGATAAATAATAAGGAAATGGTGTATCAATTAAAGCTATAAATAAATAAAAAGATAAACTCTTTGGTATCATCTTTTTGTATCACTAGGCAAATGAACTCAAAAATAGGTTAATGTTAATTTATAAATGAATATAAAGAAATTATGATTGTTGTGTATACTACATTAAAATTTATGACATTATTATTACTGATCAATAAAATCAATATCTGCAAAAAGGGGAGTATCAAATTATTTTATGGTAAAAATATTCATCTATTTCAATTCTTTTGAAAGAACAAGAAGAAAACAAAGAAAACAGAGGATCTGTTGAATTTCAAGTAGTAAGTTTCACCAATAAGATACGGAGACTTACTTCACATTTGGAATTGCACAAAAAAGACTATTTATCTCAGAGAGGCCTGCGGAAAATTTTGGGAAAACGTCAACGGTTGCTGGCCTATTTTTCAAAACAAAATAGAGCGCGTTATAAAGAATTAATAGGGTGGTTGGATATTCAAGAGAGAAAAACTCGTTAATTTGAATTCTTTGCTTAAAGTTTGATGAACTTCTTTTCGCTTTCAGCAATTCATGGAAGAATGAATCAGGAAAAACCTATGACTATACCATCTACAAGAAAAGACCTCATGATAGTAAATATGGGACCTCACCACCCATCAATGCATGGTGTTCTTCGACTCATTGTTACTCTAGATGGTGAAGATGTTATTGACTGTGAACCAATATTGGGTTATTTACACAGAGGTATGGAAAAAATTGCGGAAAGTCAAACAATTATACAATATTTGCCTTATGTAACACGTTGGGATTATTTAGCTACTATGTTCACAGAAGCAATAACTCTAAATGCGCTAGAGCAATTAGGCAATATTAAAGTCCCTAAAAGGGCCAGTTATATCAAAGTCATTATGTTGGAGTTAAGTCGTATAGGCTGCATTTGTTATGGCTTGGCCCTTTATGGAAGATATTGGGGCACTGACTCCTTTCTTCTATATTTTTCGCGAAAGAGAATTGATATATGACTTATTCGAAGCTGCCACCGGTATGCGAATGATGCACAATTATTTTCGTATTGGTGGAGTCACTGCTGATTTACCTCATGGCTGGATAGATAAATGTTTGGATTTTTGCGATTATTTTTAAACAGGAATTGCTGAATATCAAAAGCTTATTAAACGGAATCCCATTTTTTTTAGAACGGGTTGAAGGAATGGGCATTATTGGTGGAGAGGAAGCAATCAATTGGGGTTTTTCGGGACCAATGCTACGAGGTTCCGGAATAAAATGGGATCTTCGTAAAGTTGATCATTATGAGTGTTATGATGAATTTGATTGGGAAGTCCAATGGCAAAAAGAGGGGGATTCATTAGCTCGTTATTTAGTACGAATCAGTGAAATGACAGAATCCATCAAAATTATTCAACAGGCCCTAGAAGGAATTCCGGGAGGGCCCTATGAAAATTTAGAAATCCGCCATTTTGATAGAGTAAAAGATACTGTATGGAATGAGTTTGACTATCGATTCATTAGTAAAAAACCTTCTCCGACTTTTGAATTGTCGAAGTAGGAACTTTATGCGAGAGTCGAAGCACCAAAGGGAGAATTGGGAATTTTTCTGATAGGAGATAAGGGTGTTTTTCCTTGGCGATATAAAATTCGGCCGCCGGGGTTTATTAATTTGCAAATTCTTCCTCAGTTAGTTAAAAGAATGAAATTGGCTGATATTATGACGATACTGGGTAGTATAGATATCATTATGGGAGAAGTTGATCGTTAAAATGATAATTGATACAACAGAATTACAAGCTATCAATTCTTTTTCTAGATTGGAATCCTTAAAAGAGGTCTATGGGATCATATGGGTGCTTATCCCTATTTTTACTCCTCTATTAGGAATTACAATAGGTGTACTAGTAATTGTTTGGTTAGAAAGAGAGATATCCGCAGGTATACAACAACGTATTGGTCCTTAATACGCGGGACCTTTGGGAATTCTTCAAGCTCTAGCAGATGGTACCAAATTACTTTTCAAAGAGAATCTTCTTCCATCTAGAGGAGATACTCGTTTATTTATTATTGGACCATCTATAGCAGTCATATCAATTTTATTAAGTTATTTAGTAATTCCTTTCGGTTATTACCTTGTTCTAGCCGATCTCAGTATTGGTGTTTTCTTATGGATTGCTATTTCAAGTATTACTCCCGTCGGCCTTCTTATGTCAGGATATGGCTCAAATATTAAATATTCTTTGTTAGGTGGTCAACGGGCTGCTGCTCAATCAATTAGTTATGAAATACCATTAACTCTATGTGTGTTATCAATATCTCTACGTGTGATTCGTTAAGACATAAATTTCCCGTTATTTCTTTTCTTTCTAGGAAGGAAGTGTCATGAGTTGAATATATCTTTTCGTTTTTTTATTCATTATTCGGGGGTTGATGAAGGAAACCAGATAGTTATATGAGTGAAAGAAACGGCTTATAAATTTGCAGTAAAGGATTGAATCTCATTTCCTATGTACAAAAGTGAAGAAAAGTTAATATAATTATTGGAGACTTTTTACCCCAAGATTGATTGATTAGTCATCATGACTTGAAGCGTGTTCAAAAGATCAACTTTATGAGGTTTTTACTATCTATTACCATATGTATTACCCGAAAGTAGATTGATAAAAATGAGTGGATAGCTAGGAACACTAAGGTACACAAAGGATTCGTAATAGAGATTATGTAAGTGTATTTCTGTGTATAAAAAGAATTAGGGGCTTAAAATTGGCAGAAATGATCAAGGAGTACTTCCCAGATTCCGATCCAGAGTATACTTCTATTCACCGATTAAGTAAATAACTATCAAGAACGAAGTAATCCTTTAACTTTGTTAAAGGTCCCCTGTTTTTGAGAAAGGAGAATAGGAACGAAAAAAAAAGAAATAGAAAGACTGAATGAAATTGCACTAGAAAAAAAAAAGATTTTTTCTTTCTCTATATAGAGATATAATTCTTGTCATGATTCGCAAACTAATCCAACGTCTAATTGGATAATTGGATTTCGTAATTGAAAACGTTATGGTGAAATATCTATATCTATTTATATTGTTACAAGATATATTTTATTCAAGGATTAAGTTATTACTCAACAAAGAAGAATTTAAATTATTAAAAAGATAAGATGAATTCAGAAGCAATATATATAGCAGAAAGAAATCCAGTGTCTAATGGGGACCCTACAATGGATTTAGTTTTATATCTATCTATCCTACAAACATATCAAGAAAAAGAATAATGGACGGGTCCTTAGATTTATTTGTGACCTTTGAGGAGCCGTATGATATGAAAATCTCATGTACGGTTTTGCAATAGGGATGGGAACAGTGATGTTATCATCTACTATGATTATCTAACAGTTCAAGTACAGTTGATATAGTTGAAGCGCAGTCAAAATATGGTTTTGGGGGATGGAATTTGTGGCGTTAACCTATAGGGTTTCTAGTTTTTCTAATTTCTTCCCTAGCCGAGTGTGAACGATTACCTTTTGATTTACCAGAAGTAGAAGAAGAGTTAGTGTGAACGATTATCTAATGTTGCTTCATATTTAAATCTACTAGTTTCTTCATTATTTGTAACAGTTCTTTACTTGGGGGTTGGAATCTTTCTATTCCGTACATGTATGTTCCTGGTCTTTTTGATATTACTAAAAGGGGTAGAGTTTTTGGAACAATAATTAGTATCTTTATTACATTAGCTAAAACTTATTTGTTCTTGTTCATTCCTATCGCAACAAGATGGACTCTACCGTGGCTGAGAATGGATCAATTATTTAATCCTGGATGGAAATTTCTTTTACCTATTTCTCTTGGTAATCTATTATTAACAACTTCTTCCCAATTTCTTTCACTGTAAAAAAAGACTTCGATATTCACGACTTGTCTCTAAAAAGAGAAAGAAACAAGTATCTTATTTTTTATAGATATTCACGATATGTTTACTATGGTAACTGAGTTCATGAATTATGGCCAACAAACAGTACAAGCCGCAAGGTATATTGGTCAAGGTTTCATGATTACCTTATCACACGCCAATCATTTACCTGTAACTATTCAATACCCCTATGAAAAATTGATCACATCCGAGCTTTTCCGCGGCCGAATCCACTTTGAATTTGAAAAATGCATTGCTTGTGAAGTATGTGTTCGTGTATGTCCTATAGATCTGCCCGTTGTTGATTGGAAATTGGAAACGGATATTAGAAAGAAACGATTGCTTAATTACAGTATTGATTTCGGAATTTGTATCTTTTGTGGTAATTGCGTTGAGTATTGTCCAACGAATTTTTTATCAATGACTGAAGAATATGAACTTTCTACTTATGATCATCACGAATTGAATTATAATCAAATTGCTTTGGGTCGGTTACCAATGTCAATAATTGACGATTACACAATTCGAACAATTTTAAATTTGCCTGAAATAAAAACTTAAGAACTCATTTTGATCTAAAAGAATGAAGGTTTTTGTTTGGTGAATAATTACAATTATATTCATAATTATATTGATTAGGATTAGGATTAGGCGGCGAGAATTGTGTTTTAATTTATATTAATATGAAAAATATATTTCTTTTCTATAGTCTATATTGATGATTGATGATTTGAAAATACATAGATTCAAATTACTCCTTCGAGAGATTAGGCCAATAACTACATCTACATCAATCCATATCCATGAAAATGGAATTTTTCAAATTGAATAATTACGAACTATTATAAAAGAGAAAAAAGTGGAGTTACTTCTTTTTTCCTAACCGGGTCAAATAAAGTTATGCAAGATTTTGATTTATTTATCTCTTATATATAATGGATTTACCTGGACTAATACATGATTTTCTTTTAGTCTTTATGGGATTAGGTCTTATATTAGGGTGTCTGGGAGTAGTATTACTTGCCAATCCCATTTATTCTGC
This sequence comes from Bidens hawaiensis, assembly GCF_021521415.1. NCBI lineage: Eukaryota > Viridiplantae > Streptophyta > Magnoliopsida > Asterales > Asteraceae > Bidens > Bidens hawaiensis. The sequence continues at coordinate 1,746,629 of NW_027491237.1, read as the reverse complement.
CTTTTCATTGGGATTTGATTTTGTTTGTATATCGTTATTCTATATTCTTTCGAATTCTCATTTTGAAGCTGCTGCGCAGCTCCTTATTTACGTAGGAGCCATAAATGTTTTAATCATTTTTGCTGTGATGTTCATAAATGATTCAGAATATTCCACAGATTTCTGCCTTTGGACCGTGGGAGATGGAGTAACTTCCGTGGTCTGTACAAGTCTTTTTGTTTCACTACTTACTACTATTCCAGATACGTCATGGTACGGGATTATTTGGACTACAAAAGCAAACCAGATTGTAGAGCAAGATCTGATAAGTAATAATCAACAAATTGGGATTCATTTATCAACAGATTTTTTTCTTCTGTTTGAATTTATTTCAATAATTCGTATTTGCGTTAATCGGCGCAATTGTTGTAGCTCGTCAATAATAACTCTTTATAACTGGAAAAACCTTGTTATGAGCTATCACATGTCTTTCCTTTTTTCTATTTGACTTTGTATATAAAATAGAAATTATTTATATTTATTAGTTCAATCTATTCCAAATATATTACTTTGTTGCATTACTTATTATATTCTAGTCAATCCAATTGGTTAAATTGTTGTTCATATTCAAATGAATCGAGATTTATAAGGAGTTGGTTAATGATGGTCGAAATTGGTACTTTTTTTGAGTGCTTATTTATTTTCTATTGGTCTATATGGATTGATTACAAGTCAAAATATGGTTAGGGCTCTTATGTGTCTTGAACTTATATTAAATGCGGTTAATCTCAATTTTGTAACATTTTCTGATTTTTTGATAGTCGTCAACTAAAAGGATCCATTTTTTCTATTTTTGTTATAGCTATTGCAGCTGCTTAAGCCGGTATTAGACTCGCTATTGTTTCATCAATTTATCGTAACAGAAAATCAACTCGTATAAATCAATCAAAGTAATATTATAATTTATTGAATAAGTAATATTATAATATAAATTATCACATTATCATTTTCATAAATTAAATTAAATTAGTAAATTAATTTAAATTAGCATGTCTGCCATGTAAGATATGATCATGTTATCACAAAGATAAGAAATCAAAGTATTTTGGCACTGTAAATCCAGAAATAGAGAAAAAACGGGGAACTCGTCGATTCATCTAGTATTTAAATATATAATTCATTTATCAATTTACTAGACTGAAACTTTATCACGTTCAACAATAGATAGACCCAATGTCGCATTCAGTAGAGATTTATAATACATGTATCGGGTGTACTCAATGTGTCCGAGCCTGTCCTACGGATGTTTTAGAAATGATACCTTGGGACGGATGTAAAGCTAAACAAATAGCTTCTGCTCCAAGAACAGAGGATTGTGTCAGTTGTAAGAGATGTGAATCTGCCTGCCCAACAGATTTCTTGAGTGTTTGAGTTTATTTATGGCATGAAACAACCCGCAACATGGGTATAGCTTATTAATACGTTACAGAAACCCTTACTTGAGTCCATTTTTTTTTTTACCTCAAAAACCTGTGCTCAAAAATAGATTATTTTTTAGCACAGGTTTTTCTGGTCCAAGTGTATCTTGTCTTTACCACGAACAAATTTCCTTGGTTAACAATAATTGTAGTTTTACCAATATTTGGAGGTTCCTTAATTTTCTTTCTTCCACATAAAAGAAATAGGGTAATTAAGTGGTATACTATATGTATATGTATGTTAGAACTTCTTCTAACAACCTATGCATTCTGTTATCATTTCCAATTGGACGATCCATTAATCCAACTAGTAGTGGACTAAATTGAATCAATTTTTTTGATTTCCGTTGGAAATTAGGAATCGATGGGCTATCTATAGGACCCATTTTATTAACAGGATTTATCACTACTTTAGCTACTTTAGCGGCCTGGCCTGTTACTCGGGATTCTCGATTATTCCATTTCTTGATGTTAGCAATGTACAGTGGTCAAATAGGATCATTTTCTTCTCGGGACCTTTTACTTTTTTTCATCATATGGGAATTAGAATTAATTCCAGTTTATCTACTTCTATCCATGTGGGGAGGAAAGAAACGTCTCTACTCAGCCACAAAATTTATTTTGTACACGGCGGGGGGTTCTATTTTTCTCTTAATGGGAGTTTTGGGTATCGGTTTATATGGTTCTAATGAACCAACATTAAATTTTGAAACATTAGTTAATCAGTCATATCCTGTGGCTTTGGAAATAATATTCTATATTGGATTTTTTATTGCTTTTGCTGTCAAATTGCCGATTCTACCCCTACATACATGGTTACCAGATACCCGCGGAGAGGCGCATTACAGTACTTGTATGCTTCTAGCTGGAATTTTATTAAAAATGGGAGCGTATTGATTAATTCGGATTAATATGGAATTATTACCACACGCTCATTCTATATTTTCTCCTTGGTTGATGATAGTAGGCACAGTACAAATAATCTATGCAGCTTCAACATCTCCTGGCCAACGTAATTTAAAAAAAAAAGAATAGCCTATTCCTCCGTATCTCATATGGGTTTCATACTTATAGAAATTGCTTCGATAACTGATACGGGAATAAATGGAGCTATTTTACAAATAATCTCTCATGGCTTTATTGGTGCTGCACTTTTTTCTTGGCAGGAACGAGCTATGATAGAATACGTCTTACTTATCTCGACGAAATGGGCGGAGTAGCTATCCCCATGCAAAAAATATTTACGATGTTCAGTAGCTTTTCCATGGCTTCCCTTGCATTACCGGGTATGAGTGGTTTTGTTGCAGAAGTGATAGTCTTTTTAGGAATAATTACCAGCCAAAATTATTTTTTAATGTCCAAAATTGCCATCACTTTTGTAATGGCAATTAGAATGATATTAACTCCTATATATTTATTATCTATGTCACGTCAAATTTTCTATGGATACAAGTTATTTACTACTCCAAACTCTTACGTTTTTTATTCTGGACCACGTGAGTTATTTGTTTTCATCTCCATTTTTCTACCTGTAATAGGCATTGGTATGTACCACGATTTTGTTCTTTCACTATCAGTTGACAAGGTTGAAGGTATTCTATCTAATTATTTTGCTAGATAGTTTTATTAAATAAAAAAACTCCTTTTTACGAGTTGGTTGGCTAATGAAAAAAAAGACGTATTTTTATTCTCTTATTTTAAATTCTTATTTTAAATAAAGTAAAAACAAAATATGAATTTCAATTTTGACCCAATATACTTGGTCTTTGTGAGAACCGCGTGAATCACTATACTACTTGATTCACATGGTTCTCGCCAGTTGAGACAAGATTTTTTTATATAAACCGTATTGCATTCTATTTGTATTCGTAATAACTTTTCTTTAATTTACCTATTTCAAAATAAGTATAACTATTTTGAAATAGTTATATTATTAATATATATAAAAAAAATATTATACAAGATACTTATTTATAAAATATAAAGAAAATTATTTAATAAAATAATTTTCCCGGATATCTGAGATTACAATGACTAGTACATGTCATTCGATTCAGTTCTGAATAATAAGGAATCCTATCTCTTTTTTTATTTTTACCAGAAAAATACGAACTAAAAAATTTGTGTCTCGCTTGATTATTAGTTAGTGAGGGGTTAGAAATATATCTTCACTTAACAGAAAGAAATAAGCGTTCATTTGATCTTGATCCTTGTGGATCGAACAAGGGCCTAGACTATATCTCCAGGGCTCCCCTAATAATATCCATAAATGACTTGTTTTTGGTAAGAGATGAATATTACCATATGTAAATTCAGGGGCATGGTACACATCTGTATTCCAGTGCATTTCGCACTCTAAGTCGGAATAAATATGTTTTCGAACCTTCTCTTTCAAATTCAAAGTGGTTGTTCTCGTGCGAATCTCAGCAATGACTTGTTCTGATTCTACATATTGATCATTTTGAACTAAAAGAAAACTTTTGGGCGGAATACACACATTGTGTATAATATCTTCACTCTCAATAGTTACATACAAGTCTCTAGAACATAGAAAAGCAGGATGTCCATGATGTGTACGTGTCAGATGAACCAAATCCTCATTAAATTTGATTTTTCCATTAGAAGGGGTTCGCACATGTTCTGCAGTACCCCCTGTGAATACTCCGCCAGTATGAAAAGTTCTTAATGTTAATTGAGTGCCCGGTTCTCCAATAGATTGACGTGCAATAATACCTACAGCTTCTCCCAATTCGACCAGGTCGTCATGAGCCGGACTTCGGCCATAACATAATTGACAAATCCAAGATGTACTCCTACATGTAAAGGGGGTTCGAATAGAGATTGGTTGTGCTCTAAAAGTTATGAATCTATTGACAAGTCCAACCCCAATATCTTGATTTCTAGTAGCAATGCATCGCGAACCTATATATATATCATCTGCTAATACACGGCCAAGAAATGTTTGGATAAAAATCATGTCCGCCATCATTCCATTTCGAGGACTTACAGAAATACCTCGAACGTTGTTCGACGTACAACAATGTGTTGCACTACTTCAACAAGTCTGCGCGTGAGATATCCTGCATCTGATGTTCGTATAGCGGTATCCACAACCCCTTTACGGGCTCCGTAGCAAGAAATAATATATTCTGTTAAAGAGAGTCCTTCGCGTAAATTGCTTTGAATGGGCAAATCAATCATTTGCCCTTGGGGATCCGACATTAATCCTCTCATACCTACTAATCGATGTAACTGAGATGCATTTCCTCTGGCTCCCGAAAAAGACATTATATAGACTGGATTAAAAGGATCGGTCATCCGAAAATTAGGATTCATTTCTTGTCGCAGATATTCACTTGTGGCATACCATATCTCGATCGATTGGCGTAATTTTCTACCTCTTGTACATTCCCATAATGATGATGTTTTTCCAAAATAAAACTTTGTTGTTCAACGTCTTGAACTAGCCATCTTTTAGAAGGTATTGTTAAAAGATCATCAATTCCTAATGAAATGGATGCGGCGGTAGCTTGTCGGAAACCCAGAGTCTTTACTTGATCCAGGATATGTGATGTATATCCTACTCCATAGTGATCAATAAGTCGACTAATAAGTCATTTCATGGCAGTTCCGTCTATCACTTTATTGTGAAAGACCTGAGTGGGCCGTTCTGCCATCAGTACCTCCATATTGCGTTATACTGAGTATAATTTTTGACAATGGGTTTGAGTCAGTGATTGGAAAACTTCCTTTTCTAGATCTTGATTCACGTAGAAATTCCGCAATTCTAGTCCTAGTTAACCCGGCGAGATTCGAAATCCCCCTGGCAGCATAGAATTACAATAGCCCTGGCAAAACCCCTATATGGCTTCTTCTATTTCTCAATAATGAGAAATATAACCAAGAGTGGTTCGAATATATATATAAAGAATTTCTTTTTTTATACTTCTTACTATTAGATAGTGTCCATAAATCTCATAATAGGTCCTCAAAGATTCATAGTGAATTTCGATAGGAACTTCTCTTGCAGCAATAACACATTGATCTAGTCGCCATCGCAACCACAAAGGACTACCTAAATTGATTCCTTTTTGCCGATAAGCTCCAATTGCATCATAGGCATTACAAAAAAAGGGTTCTTTTTTTTGTATACTTATAATTATTATCTTCATTTTGATAGTTTCTACTATTACATGGATTATACCTATTTACACAAATACCCCGAATATTTCCACTGGTTAAGACATAGAGTCCACTAAGCATATCTTGACTTGGTGCAGAAATGGGATCTCCAATAGTTGGAGACAAAAGATTCATATGAGAAAACATAAGTAAACGTGCCTCTGCTTGAGCCTCTAAAGATAAAGGCACATGAACAGCCATTTGATCCCCGTCAAAGTCCGCATTAAAGCCCTTACAAACTAATGCATGTAAACAAATAGCACGCCCTTCCACTAAAATAGGGAAGAATGCCTTTATGACTAATCTATGCAGAGTAGGCGCTCTATTCAGTAATACAGGATGGTCATCTAGAATTTCCTGAAGTATTTCTCATACAATAGGGTTTTTTTTTACCGAATTTGACTCTTAGCAACTCCTATATTCGAAGCAAGATGTTTTCTAATTAGGTCACAAATTACAAATGCCTGGAAAAGTTCTATTGCAATTTCGCGAGGCAATCCACATTGATGTAATGAAAGTGAAGGGCCTAAAACAATCACTGACCACCCTGAATAATCGACCTGCTTACCAAGCAGAGTCTCGCGAACTCTTCCTTCTTTGCCTTTAATTACATCTGAAAGCGACTGGTAAATTCTATTATGATCATCCCTCATTGGTTGTCCGCAGATTCCATTATCAAGAAGTGCATCCACGGCTTCTTGTAGCAATTTTTCCTGAGAGATTATTAATTCTTCTGGCGTAGCTATACTTGTTGTTAATAGATCTGTAAGAGTATTATTCCGATAGATAATTCTTCTATAGATTTCATTAATATCCGAGGTCACTAGTTTATCCACATCTATATGATAGATTGGTCTCAACTCAGGAGGAAGAACCGGTAATAGACACAAAACCATCCATTTTGGTTCTATATTTGTTCGAATAAAATGCTTAGCCAATTCCATGCGTCTAAGCAAAAAATCTTTTCTTCTTCCAACTTTTCTATCTTCCCATTTATTCCCTGTGGGTTCCTCTTCCTCCAATTCTTTCCATTCTACCAATGAATAATCTATAATCATTCGTAAATCTAGATTTTCTAATTGTTGTCTGATGGAACCCCCCCGGTAGACATCTCTCGATTTCGAAATGTATCGAAGCTCCGGGTAGTAAAAAAATAGGGATACTGTATTTCCAGGGTTGAATTTCATATTCCAATAAACCCCGTAATCATAAAAAAGTGGGTTTTTTATCTATGGGCCTAGCAAAATAAAAATTGGGATAGGATCCCCCCCCCTCAAAATCGGACGTGAAAGTTTTCTTTCATCCGGCTAAAGTAGGTCAAATAAAGAAAAAAAAGAAAAAGAAAGGAGTTCTCGCTTTCAGATTCTAGAAAACTCCAAAAAGAGCTACTCCTTACTCAAGTTTCCAGTGATGATCAAGCAAAACTTTATTGTTTCTGTCTTCCTTATTCTTTTTATTTAGGTTTTATGAATTCTTTATTCAATTATGACATAAATGAAATGTGAAATTCTTGAGTAGTCTACTTCCTCTCGAATGATGAATCCCGTAATTCTTAATTAAAGAGAGTACCTTGAAATTCATAAGGAATTTACTTGTCTGTGTACTGTTTCATTCGATCTTTTAGGTCCCGACTTCACCTCGACGGTTAGGCACGATGCTCTTAAAGTCAATATGCGATAGATAGACTCTTGTAACCATGACACATTTTCTATTTGCTTACTTGAACAGAATTTCTTTCTAAAAAAAGGAACTGTTTAATTCCATAAAAGAAAAAGTTTTTTTTACGAGGTATAACTATAAATTCTTATGAAATCGACCATAGATCAATTCCCTTTTTGGGGAGTGTCTTGAATACATCCCTAATTCTGAGCTTCATGTTACTCCTACCAAGAAACATGTCAGGTAAGGGCATCCTGATTGGATTAAATGGGATGACAGTTTCTCGTTTCGAATCTGTAAAATCAGAATTTCGATCAAATCACACACCACAGTATACTAGGTCTTCTAATTCGTTAGGAGGTTTATCTAAAAGATTCACAATATAACTAGGAAGACGTTTCAAATACCACACATGCATTATCGGGTATGCGAGTTTGATGTAGCCCATTTGATATCTTCGTATCCGAGAATCAACAAACTCGACTCCGCATTGTTCACAAAATTGCGGGTCTTCCTTTTCATCTCTGATTACTCCATAATTTCCACAAGCACAAATTCAACTTTTGATAGGCCCAAAAATTCTTTCACAAAATAATCCATATTTTTTTGGTTTATTGGTTTTGTAATGAAAGGTATAACGTTTTGTCACCTCTCCAACAATCTCACCATTAGGCAGGATTTTTTTGGACCAAGCACTTATTTGTTGAGGAGAAACTAATCAAATTCGGAGTTGTTGATGTGTATATCGATCGAACATAGAAGAAAACTTCTGCTTCATTTCGATTAAGCTTCCTTCCTATTAAGCCGGAAAGTCTTCTCAGATACAAGAAAATGATTCAGTTCCAGAGCTAAAGATCGTAGTTCTCGAACGAACAACCGAAAAGATTCTGGAGCATCTTCAGGAGTCGGTATTCTTCCTCCAAAAATTATAGTACCAAGTACTTCTTGGCGAGCTCTAATATGATCAGATTTATAAGTAAGCATCTCTTGTAAAATATAAGCAACGCCAAACCCCTCTAAAGCCTAAACCTCCATTTCTCCTACTCGTTGCCCCCTTTCTTGGCCATTCCTTTAAGGGGTTGTTGTGTAAGACGTGAATAACGCCCACTGGAACGCCCATGGATTTTATCATCAACTTGATGAATTAATTTCAAGATATAAGGCTTTCCTATTATAACAGGTTTTTCAAAAGGATCCCCCATTTTTCCATCAAATATTCTGCTTTTTCCTGGAGACTCGGGTTCAAATATCTATGGATTCGCTGTTTCCTTACTGGCTTCATATAATTCAGAAAACACCCGTTTTCTCGAAGCTTCTTGTTCATATCTCTCATCAAAAGGCGCTATTCGATAATGTCTGTCTAGCAAATCCCCCGCTAACCCGAGTGAAGATTCAAAAATTTATCCTACATTCATTCGCGAAGGTACTACTAATGGATTGAAGACCATATCAACAGGTCTTCCATCTTGCAAATAAGGCATATCTTGTCTAGGAAAATTTTTTGAAATGATACCCTTATTTCCATGTCTTCCAGCTACTTTATCGCCTACTTTTATTTCACGTTTCTGTAAAATATATACACGAATACTTTCTGTTTTCTCTGTCTCATCTGTCTTAGAGCTCTGGACCCATCTCACATCAATAACCCGACCCCTGCCGCCTATAGGTAGTTTTAGACAAGTTTCTTTTGAAGTATATACCTGCATGCCAAGTATGGTTCGTAACAATCTATCTTCCGGGGCATATGATGATTCTTTCACCATTTGGGACGTTAATTTACCTACTAAAATATCACCGGTTTACACCCAAGATCCCAACATTACAATTCCAG